>NC_134359.1:143232794-143495294 GCF_048569485.1 Anomaloglossus baeobatrachus | reverse complement strand
TATACAGTTGTATAAAAATAATTTAAAAAAATGACGTAGCGCTCAGCGGTACTTTTGATTCTCAGCGCAGATAAAGCGGATGGCAAGGGACTGCCAACCCCCATCTGCCTGGCTTTACCTTAGCTGGCAATCAAAGTACAAAAAAAAAATAATGATTTAAAAAAAAAAAAAAAATGCGTGGGCTCCAACCATATTTTGATCGCTAGTCAGTTAAAGCCAGGCAGCTGGGGGCTGTGATTCTCAGTAGCCCGCAGATGCCCCTTGAAAAGGTGCCCTGTTTCTTAGCGCCATTTCCAGGCACTTTACCTGGCTCGTCCAGTAGCCCTGATGGCTGCGGAACACTGGGTAATAAAGGGGTTAATACCAGCTTTGTATTCTCAGATGGTATTAAGCCCGAAATTCATGGTGTCACACCAAATTAGATATTGCCACCATAAATTTCTAGGAAACAGTAAAAAAAAAAAAAAAACAATCTTTTTTTATTAGAAACAAAAAAAAAAACATTTAGAGACTCCATCTTTATTATCAAAAAAAAACCTTAGTCCAACGTAGTCCACAGGGACAACAATGTCAACTCCGCTTCATCACTGTGCACATACAGAATCTATACAAAGTGAGAAGCACAGAGAGCCATGTCAGCTCTGTTACATCGCTCTGTACAGAGCAAGAAGCAGGCTGACAGTGAGGGGATGATTGCACTTACGTGTCGCATTGCATCACCCCGCACCTGATGCTCTAAGGACAGGAGCGCCTCAGCTACATGGGAATAGATGCAGCTGCACCGCTTCTGTGGGGAGATTGTGCGCCATGATGTGATGCGACTCGCACAGTGACAATCAAAGATCAGTTACCGTCCAGGACCTTTGATGACATCATAGTCATGTGACCAGTCTGTAGTCAATGAGATAATACAACATTCACACGTGACTGGTCACATGGGTATGACGTCACAGAAGGTCCTTTAGTCATTCTGGTTACCGGGAGGGAACAGCATGATCAACTTGGAAGCAGAAGCGCTGGGGGACAGAATCTGCAAGACGTGTCGCAGGACCTGTAAGTATGATCATAATGTTTTTTAATAATGTGCTTTGTTTTTTGCTGTTTTTTTTTTTTTTTTTTTTTTTTTTACAGTCCCTGGACCCGATCTGGACCCAATCTGTAACACGAGCTTTCAAGGAAAGCTTGTGATCGGGCTTGTGTACACGATCACTATGTGATCAGTACGATCCCTGATCTTTATAGTTCAGGATTGCCCATCCCTATTCGGGATGATAAAATTTTATCTGGTAGACCTTCGAGAGCAGACACGCTTTTATCTTTGTGAAGCTCAAGTGCATACACGCAATCTAATCCATCATAGTTTATAAGATATAGAGAAGGGTTGTGTTACGGGGGGCTGTCTGATAATAACCGAAAGGAGTATCAGACAGTCAGGGTCCACCGTGCAAAGACTTTGCTGCAGACTATGGCAGAGTGCAATACCTCTGTTAACTCACAGAAGGATATAATAAGAAAGTAAAGCAATTCCTCCCTTACTTGGAGGGTGTGTGGAATGATCTCTGTTAATAATCACAGAGACAAAGGCAATGTGTGCGAAATGGCACCTACCTAGGTCCGCTCTTCTAGTGGTGCAAAAGAGACGAACAGCAGCGTAAGCCGCACAAAGCTCCTACCTGCGTTCGCTCCACTAGTGTGCGAGGACACGAACCACTAGATATGGCACCTGCCTAGGTCCGCTCTTCTAGTGGTGCAAAAGAGACGAACAGCAGCGTAAGCCGCACAAAGCTCCTACCTCTGTTCGCTCCCCTAGTGTGCGAGGATACGAACAACTGCCAGACGCAGTATAAGGAACGTTACCCTAGCGGCAACGTCCACCTACGAGTACAATCACAAGGCCCAGCCAGACCATGTGCCTCAGGCACCTGCCTATGTCCGCTCCCCTAAGAGGTAAGGATACGGACAGCAGCCGAAGCTGTAAGGTATAAGAACGCTACCCTGCCGGTAGCGCTCACCTAGCATAGACAGAGGAATGCCTAGAGGAACGCGTACAGAGCGTCTACTCATATGCATGAACCAAGAGGACTGAGCACCATGCGGCGTGTGTCAGGGTCTTATATAGACTCTGTGCCTCATCCAAGATGGAGGACACCAGAGCCAATCGGTTTCCAGAACGACAGGAGTGACGTCATGCTGGCCTATCACCGAGCAAGACGTCACAAGCACATGACCAGCGACCAATCGGCATAGAAGGTGTCAGAGACATGTGACCTCGTGTCAGCGATGATGTCACCCGCACATGTGCAATGGCTCCAAGATTGGACTTAGTCTCCGGCGCTCGCACATGTGCAGTAGCAAGAAATCTGGACTTAGTCTCCAGCGCTCGCACATGTGCAGTAGCAAGAAATCTGGACATAGTCTCCAGTGCTCGCAGCAACCGTAACAGGTTGATTGGTAATTGACCCAAAACAGTTCCTTTCCATTGAGTTATTGGGCCACTGCCCTCATGTTGTTTCCTGCAACCTACAATAATTCTTCTTGGTTGAGAAATTGGTTTACTTGGTCTCATATTACTTCGATGTTTATTCTGAGAGGTCTTTTTCTTCATCATAATTGCAGAAACGCCTGCATGTGCTGCATCAGCTCTTGATCGCTGAGCTGCGGCCTTTCGAAATGGAGTCTTCATTCATCTGTATGAGCAAGAGCAGGAATGCTGCCAAACTAGGATGCAAATGAGTCACTCCAAGTCTGATTATGTCGTTACAGTCTGCATGAAAAAGATACACTTTTACATTCCACCTCACATGTAAAGAGATTTTTGTCTGTAGTGTCAGTCTTCTGAGAGCAAAAAGCCTACACCGGTCACTGTAGCATGTCTTCACTTTTTAGATTCAAATGCCGAGCCACAGCCTCTGTTGCATAGACCGCACCGCTCTGCTCTTTTAAAGCCCTATGGAGAGTAAGGACAATTGATACTATTGTATTGCTGTCTGCCTGAAATGATTTTGAATGTCGAAACTCCAAAATGGTTCTCAAAGTTGTGTCTTTTGGGTAGTGCTAGGCTTCTGGGAGGAACAGGCCTACACCTGCCACTCAGGCATGTCTTCAATATTAAAATTAAAATGCCTGACCACAGCCTGTTACGTGGACCATGCCTCCCTGTTCTTTTAAAGCCCTATGGGGAGGAGGGCAATTGATGCTACTGTACTACTTTCTGCCTGAAAGGTTTTTAAATATTTCTGTTGAGTTTTAAACTTTAAATGCCAGGCAACATCCTGAGTGTAAAGGGGGCTTTACACGCTACGATATCGTTAATGTTTTATCGTCGGGGTCACGTTGTTAGTGACGCACATCTGGCGTCATTAACGATATTGCAGCGTGTGACACTTACCAGCGACCTTAAGCGACCTCAAAAATGGTGAAAGTCGTTCACCATGGAGAGGTCGTCCCAAAACCAAAAATCGGTAATGGTTGATTATCGATGTGGTTCGTCACTCCTGCGGCAGCACACATCGCTATGTGTGACACCGCAGGAGTGAGGAACATCTCCTTACCTGCCACCGGCCGCAATGCGGAAGGAAGGAGGTGGGCGGGATGTTATGTACCGCTCATCTCCGCCCCTCCGCTTTGATTGGCCGGCCACTTAGTGACGTCGCGGTGACGTCGCGGTGACGCCTAACGTCCCTCCCCCTTGAGGGAGGGATTGTTCGGCAGTCACAGCGACGACGACGACCAGGTAAGTACGTGTGACGCTGCCGTAGCGATAATGTTCGCTGCGGCAGCAATCACACGAAATCGCATGCACGACGGGGGCGGGTGCTTTTGCGTATGATATCGCTAGCAATTGCTAGCAATATCAAAGCGTGTAAAGCCCGCTTAAGTCAATGCAATTAGGCAGTGCTTAATTAATATGCATCATAGACCACAGACTGTGTGTTGCATGGACTGTACCTTTCTGCTCTTTTAAAGCCCTATGGGGTGAGGCAATTGATGCTACTGTTCTGCTGCCTGCCTGAAAGGTTTTTAAATGTCAAGACTCCAAACTTGGCCTCAAAGTTGTGTCTTGTGGGTAGTGTCAGTCTTCTGGGAGCAAGATAGGTCTCAAGTTGTCTCTTGTCTGTGCTGGCAGGGGTATGGGAGCACCAGCCCTAGGTCTCTCATCCATCTCTATATTTCTTATGTCAATAGTCTAGAAAGCTAATGGATATGTCAAAACAGTGGCACTGTACTGTAAAATAATGTATTTCTGCTGTATTGGAAGGTTTTTGCCTCCCAAAGGTGTTTTCTCTGCCTTACGTTTGGCCTGCCATTGAATCCAATAGGGTTTGGAAAGGTTCGGATTCGGTTCGACGAATGATTTGTCAAACGTACTGTATTTCAGTTCGGCAAACTGACCCTTGATAGGTTTGCTCATCTCTACTCCTCACACATTGTCTCACCCTCACCATCGCACCATGTCTCCATTTTACAGACATGTGACACATCAGAAAACACCCATAGGTGGGGTATATGGATGGCCACTCCCACCCATCTCTCCAGTTATCTGTGCTCCTGGCTCTGTGAATAACATACCAAAACAAGTGGCACTATAAGTGCCCAAACAAACCTCCATGTGGTACATACCTGCCATTCACGATGTAACCGGCCGTGATCTTACAGTGCGTTTTTTAAGCCCTTTCTCCCATTGATTTCACACAAAGAATGCATGGGAAAAAATGCATCAAAACCTTGCAAAAAACGCATACATTCTTTTTGCCGCGTGTTCTGGCAGAAGGTGTGTTTTTTCTGCCACAAGGTGCAGTTTTGATGTTACCAAATTTTATGCAGTGTGCACACTAAACCTGATATTAAAGTCTGCATTTTAGACGTCCATACACAAAAAGACCTCATGAGTCCAAGTGTGCATTTCTGCTCAGCAAGCCTGACTCACAGCTGCAATTTGTGCTGAGCAGTGTGAGATTTATGCCAGGGTCAGAAAGCCATATAACATGTACTTTGATTAGGGATGGGCGAACCCGAACTGTAAAGTTCGGTGTCTGTACCGAACGCATGGTGTTCGTGCACATGAACACAAGCTTTCTGTGACGTTCGTGTTACAGTTCATGTAACCGTTTGGGTCCAGGAGCTGTTAAAAAAAAGAACGTTATTAAAACAACATTTTGATCATGCTTACAGGTTCTGCGACGTTCTGCAGACTCCGCCTCCCAGCGCTTCTTCTAACGCGTCCGTCCGATCATTGCTGTTCCCCCCGGTAAACACCTCTGCCTAAAAGGACCTACCGTGACGTCATACCCATGTGACCAGTCATGTGTGAATGTTGTATTACCTCATTGGCTACAGACTGGTCACATGAGTATGACGTTATCACAGGTCCTGGCACCCCGTATGCGAGTGTCATCGCATCACGGCGCACAATCTCCCGATGGCAGCGGGTCAGCTGCATGTATTTCTACAGCTGAGGCGCTGCTGTCGGGAGAGTGGGGTGATGCACTATGAGACTGCACAAGTCATCCCCTCACTGTCAGCCTGCTGAATCGCTCTGACCAGAACTCTCTGTATTCTCACTGTGTATAGACTGTCTGTGCACAGTGATGAAGCAGAGTTGACTTTAATCTATGCTTCTCACTATGTATAGACTGTTTGTGCACAGTGATTAAGCCGACATGGCTGTCGCTGTGGATTACGTCAGACTAAGGATTTTTTTTTTTTATAACTGAATTCAAGATAAACAAGGAAAAAATACATTGATATGTCCCACAAGCATGTGAGCAATAACGTTGGACCTTAAATGAGGGCACATATCTTATTATTCACTATTACAATAGAGACAAGGAATGTGACAGGACGAATGCTACAATACTAGACAGAGAGACATAGGGAAGGAAGGAAGGAACGAACGGAATGGGGGTGTGAGTATATCAAACTTCCATCAAGACCATGCCAAGCTATTAAGTTTTATTAGCCTAGTAAATATCCCAAAAAGACCAAACACTCTCGAAAAGATCCCCCATATTATTTGACATGGCAGATAAGTACTCCATCCTCCTCACATCTTGGATCCGAGAGTGGAGGTCACTAAGTGAGGGCGGATGGGCCAACCTCCAGTTACGGGCAATCAAACACCTGGCCGCTGTGGTTATGTGTAATAATAGCCTTTTCATTCTCTTCCCCAACTGGACAGGAGGAATATTTATTAGATAGAACTTAGGATCCAGGGGTATCTGAAGGTCAGTTACTTTATAGATAAGAGATTGCACCAACTTCCAGAAGCACTGGATATTGGGGCATACCCAGTATATGTGCGGTATGTCTCCTCCTGCAGCCCCACATCTCCAACAGTTATCGGGTATGGCTGGATTTAGTTTATGTAGTAACAAAGGGGTGTGGTACCAATACATGAGCAATTTGTACTGATTTTCCTTGTAGACAGCACGAGGATGTTTTTGAGGCAGTATCCCAGATCTGTCTCCACATACACAAGGGAATGGTCTCACCAAGGAAATCCTCCCATTTACTAATATATGTATGATTCGGCTTATCTTCATGGTAGGGGGTAATTAAAATTCAATATATATCTGAGATAAAGCCCTTGGTGGAGACCCCAGCTCTGCATAGTTTTTCAAAAAGTGTGGGGGTAGAGACTTCTAAGGAGGAAAAAAGGGAGTGCATCAGGTGTCTAACTTGTAGGTACCAATATTGGGAGTTGCCAAGGAGATTAAATCTAGTGGATATAGTGTCGTAGGGGAGAAGGACCCTGGAGCGTGCGTCTACTATGTCAGCAAAACAAAAGAGCTTCTTGTCAAACCATGTTTTAGTCGCTGTACCCTGCATACCATCCGGCATCTTGGGGTTAAAAAGAAAAGAAGTCAGAGGAGAGCGTTCAGATTTAAGTGGAAACTTTTTGACACAGCAGTCCCAGATCCTCTTAGTGAAGACTATAGGGCCCAGGGTATGTGGGTCAGGCTTGTTAGATGAGGTGCCCCAGAGGTAAGAATTGGGATGTATTGGAGCAAGCCATAACTTCTCTATTTCCATCCATCTAGAGAAGGCACAGCGATTGGACCATGCAGGAATGTGACGCAAGTGTACTGCCCAATAGTACCTAGTGATATCAGGGACCCCCCAAGCCTCCTCTCTATCTACTGTCAAGCAAAGTCACTTTTTTAATTCTATGTCTCTTATGGGCCCAAACAAATTGAAGCATAATGGACTGTATATTGCGCAACTCTTCGTATGGCACACACACAAGAAGGGTCTCAAATAAATAAAGTAGCTTCGTCAAGACAGACATTTTGACAGCGGAAATCCTTCCAAATAAAGACAGTGGGAGCTTGTTCCAATTGAGTAGGAGTCTTTTTAGCTCAGTAAATAAGCTAGGATAGTTATGCTGGTGTAAGAGCTTATACTTAGATGTTAATTGTATGCCCAAGTATGGCAAGGATATATCTTTCCATTTATAGTTGTGGTTTTTCTGCAAGGAGGAGACCCGCGCGGGTGGAATGTTAAGAGGCAAGGCTTCCGTTTTGCTCTGGTTAACCTTATACCCTGAAAGCCTTCAAAATTGTAATAGTAGGGCATGCAAATTAGGGAGGGTAATATGTGGCTGGGACAATATCAGTAAAACATCATCCGCATATAAGGATAACTTAAACTCTTTGTCTCGTACCATTACCCCATGTATATTCGGGTCCATTCGAATAGCCACAGCCAATGGCTCGATGCACATAACGAAAAAAAGGGGAGACAAAGGGCATCCCTGACGAGTGCCATTATGTATCTGAAAAGGTTGAGATGTGGCGTAAGGAACTTTGACCGACGCTGAGGGGCATGAATATAGACTTTTCAGGGCAGTAGTAAATGTACCCGAAATTCCAAAGTGACGCAAGATTTCAAACATAAATGGCCACCTCAGGCGGTCAAAAGCCTTTTCCGCATCCAAACTTAGGAGGAGAGCCTCTTTTTCCATCTTATTAACAACCTCCATTAAGTCAATAATCTTCCTGGTGTTGTCCCCCCCCCCCCCCCGTCTATATGGGATGAAACCCACCTGGTCCTTATGAGGTGAGAGAGTAGGACTGAAAGACGCAGAGCTAGTAACTTAGTAAAAATTTTCAAATCGGCATTAAGTAGCGCTATGGGCCTGTAATTGGCACAATCCATAGCATCTTTCCCTGGTTTGGGTATAAGCGTAATATATGAATGTAACATACTTGTAGGTATAGGGAAGCCTGTGAGGAAACCATTAAATAATTTGACTAAATAAGGGGTGAGTCGATCTGCATATGTCTTGTAATAGAGATACGTCAGTCCATCTGGACCCGGCGATTTCCCATTGGGAAGTAATTTAAGCACCTCTCCTATCTCTTCACATGTGATTTCTTTATTAAGAGTATTTACAGCATTCTTAGTAAGAGTAGGCAGCTTACATTGCTCAAGAAAAGAGTGGATTAGTTCCCTCTGTTTTCCTGGGTCTGCGGGAGGAGAGTTAGGCAGGGAATACAGTCTTGACAGAAAATCCTGAAAGATCTTTGCAACTTTAGTAGGATCATAATTAGAGATGAGCGAACTGGTCGCGGTTCGGCTCGAGGTCGGTTCGCCGAACGGAGGTCCCGTTCGAGTTCGGTTCGTCGAACGTTCGACGAACCGAACTCGAACCGCATAGGAAACAATGGCAGGCATTCACAAACACATAAAAACACCTAGAAAACACCCTCAAAAGGTGTCCAAAAGGTGACAAACAACTCACAACACAACACAAACACATGGGAAAGTAACAAGGACATATACTCATGCGAAAACAAAGACGAGACACAGATATAGGCATGGCACGCCCTTCTAAAATCATGTAAAACACCGCAAGGTGACTCCAAGCGGAGTCTCCCTTTTTTTCCAAAAATTTTGCCCCACACACACCCACCCATTCAGTGGCAGCACTTGTGCCCTAGTTGTACACTTCACAGCTATATTTGCATCAAGCACATTCAAAAATACGCCATTCTTAACCGTCCCCAGGATGACACCGGGGTAGGTAGCAAAGTCTTTCCTGATCCCAGCTCTGTTCATCTTGGATCATTTTTAAAAACAATGTAAGTAAGGGTTACTCCAAGCGGAGTCTCCCTTTTTTTCCAAAAATTGTGCCCCACACACACCACCCATTCAGTGGCAGCACTTGTGCCCTAGTTGTACACTTCACAGCTAGATTTGCATCAAGCACATTAAAAAATACGCCATAATTAACCGTCCCCAGGATGACACCGGGGTAGGTAGCAAAGTCTTTCCTGATCCCAGCTCTGTTCATCTTGGATCATTTTTAAAAAACACAGCAAGCAAGGGTTACTCCAAGCAGAGTCTCCCTTTTTTCAAAAAATTGGGCCACACAGACACCCCATCAGTGGCAGCACTTGTGCCCTAGTTGCAAACAGGATGTTTTGATTTGCATCAAGCACATTCCAAATCCACAAGCCTTTACTCTCCCCAGGATGACACAGGGGTAGTAAATTCCTTGTGGATCCATGACTTTTTCATTTTGATGAACGTTAGTCTGTCCACATTGTCACTGGACAGACGCGTGCGCTTATCTGTCAGCACACACCCAGCAGAACTGAAGACACGTTCAGAGACAACGCTGGCAGCTAGACACGACAAAATCTCCAAGGCGTAAGTGGAGAGCTCTGGCCATTTTTCAAGATTTGAAGCCCAAAATGAGCAAGGCTCCATTTGCAAAGTCATGGCATCGATGTTCATTTGGAGATACTCCTGTATCATCCTCTCCAGCCGTTGACTATGTGTTAGACTTGTTGTCTCTGTTGGCCTTGCAAAGGAGGGTCTAAAAAAAAATTATGAAAAGATTCCATAAAATTGCTGTTACCAGCACCAGATAGAGTCCTACTGGTACGGGTAGACTGTTGAAGATGACGAGACCGTCCCATGTTTTTCAAGTTACAACTGGGAGAATCACTCCCTGCACCTGCACGGTTGTTTGGTGGAAAAGCCGAGCTAAGATCGAGTAACAGCTTCTGCTGATACTCCTGCATACGTGCGTCCCTTTCTATGGCTGGAATTATGTCACAAAATTTGGACTTGTACCGGGGATCTAATAGTGTGGCAAGCCAGTAGTCATCATCACTTCTAATTTTGACAATACGAGGGTCATGTTGGAGGTAGTGCAGCAAGAAAGCACTCATGTGTCTTGCGCAGCCATGCGGACCAAGTCCACGCTGTGTTTGTGGCATAGAGGTGCTAACCGTTCTTTCTTCCTCTGACATCTCCCCCCAACCTCTTTCAACTGAAATTTGACCAAGGTCTCCCTCATCCGCTGAGTCTTCCATGTCCATGGACAGTTCGTCCTCCATTTCTTCATGTTCTCCTGCACCTTCCTCAACATTTCGCCTGCTACCATGCGCCCTTGTTGATCCCTGTCCCCCATGGTCCCATGCCTGCCGCGTTGGTGATGATGAACGTCTGGACCTTGGAGATGTTGTTATGTCTTGCGCATATGAATCCTCTTGTAGTTCCTCCCCTTCCTGTTGTCCCACCCCGACTCCGAATAGTGTTTAGCGTGTGCTCCAGCATGTAAATGACTGGAATTGTCATGCTGATAATGGCATTGTCAGCGCTAAACATATTCGTCGCCATGTCGAAACTGTGCAGAAGGGTGCATAGGTCCTTGATCTGAGACCACTCCATCAGGGTGATCTGCCCCACCTCTGCATCTCGTTGGCCCAGGCTATACGTCATGACGTATTGCACCAGGGCTCGGCGGTGCTGCCACAGTCGCTGTAACATGTGGAGAGTCGAATTCCAGCGTGTCGGAACATCGCATTTCAGGCGATGAACCGGCAGGCCGAAAGACTTCTGGAGCGATGCAAGTCGCTCAGCTGCGGCGCTTGAACGGCGGAAGTGAGCAGACAGTTTTCGTGCCATGGTCAGAAGGCCATCTAGGCCGGGATAGTGTGTTAAAAATTGCTGGACAACAAGGTTCAACACGTGAGCCATACAAGGTACGTGTGTCACCTTGCCCAGGCGAAGGGCCGCACCCAGGTTTGCAGCATTGTCGCACACGGCCTTACCAGGCTGCAGGTTCAATGGAGACAACCATTTATTAAACTCAGACCGCAGAGCTGACCACAACTCCTCAGCTGTGTGACTCTTATTCCCAAGACATGTCAAGCTAAAGACCGCCTGATGCCGTTGCGCTCTGCTGCCAGCATAGTAATGAGGGGTGCGTGATTCCTTCTGCGCAGTGAGAACGCTGGTGGCCTGACCAGGCAGGCTTGGGGTGGAGGTAGAGGGCACAGCTGAGGTGGAGGAGGCAGAAGCAGTGGCGGAACTTGGATAGACAGAGGATTGACACACAAGTCGTGGGGACGGCAAGACTTGTGCAGCAGACCCTTCACCATCTATCACCATAGTTACCCAGTGCCCAGTCAGCGACATGTAACGTCCCTGTCCATGCTTACTGGTCCAAGTATCAGTGGTAAAATGCACCCGTTCACACACAGAGTTTCTCAAGGAAGCGGTAATATTGTGTGCGACATGCTGGTGCAGCGCGGGCACACCTTTCTTAGAGAAGTAGAGGCGACTGGGCATCTGGTACTGGGGCACAGCGACAGACATAAGGTCTCTAAAATCCTGTGTGCCCACCAGGCGGAAAGGCAGCATTTTGGTAGCCAAGAGCTTACAGAGGGATAAAGTCAACCTCTTAGCTTTGTCATGGGTCGCAGGAAATGGCCTTTTATTTGTCCACATCTGAGAGACAGAGATCTGGCTGCTGTGTGTAGACGGTGTTGAGTAGGGTGTCCCTGGAAAAATGCAGGTTTGTGAGGAAAGTGCAGTCGGAGACATGATGTTGCCTTCATCCAACGTTGGTGCTATCGATGTCTGAGAGAGCTGTACACACGCACTTGTTTCCCCTTCCAAACCAACTGACGACCTACCAAGCAAACTGCCTGTTGCGGTTATAGTGGTGGAAGTTGTGCGTGGAAAACCAGGTGCGACAGCTGTCCCCACAGTCCTAGAAGATGAAGAGCGCGCGGATGCACTGGAAGGGGCAGGCGGTGGATGATTCGCTCCGCTAGGCCGCATTGCAGCACGGTGAGCTTCCCACTGGGACCTATGATATTTATTCATGTGACGATTCATGGAAGAAGTTGTCAAACTGCTGAGGTTTTGACCTCTACTAACAGAATCACGACAAATTTTACACATCACATAATTTGGGCGATCTTTTTCTATGTCAAAACAGGACCAGGCTAGGCAAGGCTTAGAGGGCATGCGACCTGCTGAGCCCCCCCGACTAGTGCTCAGAGGCAGAGTGGTGGCTGATGATGCAGTTGTAGACGTGCTACCAGTGCTCCGACTCTGTCCAGGAAGGCGCAAGGTAACTTCGTCGTTGGTTGCATCCTCCTCCACCGCCTCTGTTGACCTCATCGAGTGCCTGACTGTGGGTTGACAGTAGGTGGGATCTAGAACTTCCTCATTAATTGTTGTGTTTGCACTCCCCTCACCCTCAGACCGAGCCTCTTCTTGCCCTGACCGAATATTTAAGTTGTCATCCCAATCGGGTATCTGCGTCTCATCGTCATCAGTATGTTCCTCATTGTCTATAACCACAGGTGTTACAGTTTGTGACAAAGGGTCAACATTATGCTCAGAAACTTGGTCCTCACGGCCTGAATCAGAGTCACAAAGGTTCTGGGCATCACTGCAAACCATTTCCTGGTCTGTACTCACTGTATCTTGGGAGCAGACCTCTGATTCCCAGGCTATAGTGTGACTGAACAGCTCTGCAGACTCAGCCATCTCACTTCCACCATACTGTGCAGGGCTGATGGAGACTTCAGAGCTGGGAGAAAGCAAGTTTGATGGGGATGACAACTCAGAGGACTGGTGTTTTTTGGATGCGGTAGTTGAGGTGGCTGAGAGGGCACTTGTTGGACCACTTGAGATCCATTCAAGCATTTTCCTTTTTTGGCCATCATCTACCTTTGTTCCTGTTGTTCGTGTCCGTAAAAAAGGGAGCACATCGGATTGTCCACGGTAAGTAGTAGACATCTTACTTTTGCTGGTAGATGGTCTATCTTCAGCAGATGTTAATGGAGCTTTGCCACCTTCCCCACGGACAAACCCTTTTTTTCCTTTTCCAACACGCCTCTTCCCCTTTCCACCAGCATCTGTCATTTTGCCACTCATGTTGATTGCGACAAGATTGTGCACTTAAAATGTGGTAGTAAAAATTGAGAGGTGATGTAGATTGCAGCGGTGGTCTAGCTTTATTAACAGCAGAATAATAAAGAATAATTATCCCTGACAATGCAACTACGGCCCTTAAACTGGCAGCATAAATTGCTAGTATAATGGCTTAGTAACAATGAGTTGGAGTGTGCAATGCAGGCAGACGTGCTGCAAATATCTTTGCACTAGTGGGACTATACAGACGTCCAATAGCCACGTTTAGGATGCCACTAAGTTCACTCAGTGTTTGCTAGTATAATGGCTTAGTAACAATGAATTTGAGTGTGCAATGCAGGCAGAGGTGCTGCAAATATCTTTGCACTTGTGGGACGATACAGAAGTCCAACAGCCACGTTTAGGATGGCACTAAGTTCACTCAGTGTTTGCTAGTATAATGGCTTAGTAACAATGAGTTTGAGTGTGCAATGCAGGCAGAGGTGCTGCAAATATCTTTGCACTTGTGGGACGATACAGAAGTCCAACAGCCACTTTTATGATGCCACTAAGTTCACTCAGTGTTTGCTAGTATAATGGCTTAGTAACAATGAGTTTGAGTGTGCAATGCAGGCAGAGGTGCTGCAAATATCTTTGCACTTGTGGGACGATATAGAAGTCCAACAGCTACTTTTATGATGCCACTAAGTTCAGTCAGTGTTTGCTAGTATAATGGCTTAGTAACAATGAGTTTGAGTGTGCAATGCAGGCAGAGGTGCTGCAAATATCTTTGCACTTGTGGGACGATACAGAAGTCCAACAGCCACGTTTAGGATGCCACTAAGTTCACTCAGTGTTTGCTAGTATAATGGCTTAGTAACAATGAGTTTTAGTGTGCAATGCAGGCAGACGTGCTGCAAATATCTTTGCACTACTGGGGCAATACAGCAGTCCAACAGCCACGTTTAGGATGCCACTAGGTTCACTTAGTGTTTGCTAGTATAATGGCTTAGTAACAATGAGTTTGAGTGTGCAAAGGGCAGGAGGGTACAGTGGCAGGGTTGTGGGTCTCTGGGTAGAGGAAAGGAAGCCTGCTTTTCTATCCCTCCTAATGGGGAAATGCAGCGAGGAAATCCCTGACCTTAGCTACACAGACGCTGTCATCTTGTGTAGCTGTTAAACTCTGTTTTAAACTCTGTCACCTATGGCTCTGACCCTGCCGGTATGAGCCCTTAAAAGGACTGATAGAAAGTGCTATCCCTAAGGTGTCCAGCGCTGTGTATAGAGCGTATACAGCAGTATCGGCGATAGGAGCTGCGCTAGTGATGTCTGACACCAAGGATGCAGAAGGCAGATAATGGCGTGCTGGAGGAAAATGTCCGGTTTTATAATGCAGGGACATGTGACATGGACATCCTATCACACATGCCATTGCTTCTCTGGCTAAAAGTCCACTTAGCTGTGTGTGTGTCTGGGATTGGCTGACATGCTGGCCCGCCCCACTACACGCGCGCGCTTAGGGAAGGAAGACAAGGAAAAAAAAAAATGGCGATCGCCATTATCCATTCAGCAGTGATCTGAATGCGCTGTTCCCGCACACTATACACTGAAATGTCATAATAGTGCGAGTCACAGAGTGACTTACACTATTGCAGCGGAAAGCCAGCTAGGAATTAGCTGTTTTTTTTGCTGCTAGAACCGTTCTCAAATGTATCTAGAACTATCGAGCTTTAGCAAAAAAGCTCGAGTTCTAGTTCGATCTAGAACAGCCCCAAAATCACTCGAGCCGCGAACTGGAGAACCTCGAACCGCGCTCAACTCTAGTCATAATAGATATCCCCCCCTGCATCTCTCAAGGCATAAACAGATGAGCCCTCCCTATCCTCCCTAAGCTGGCGTGCTATCAGGGAATGGGATTTGTTTCCTTTATCATAGTATTTATGCTTGCTATAAAGTAGTATTTTTTCTGTTATACTGATAGCTAAGACTTTCAGTTGGCCAAGGGTCTTTACTATACCCCCTGAGGGTACGTATTGATGAGTTAATAGGCATCTTATTTACTAAAGGTACCGTCACACTAAGCGACGCTCCAGCGATCCCACCAGCAACCTGACCTGGCAGGGATCGCTGGAGCGTCGCTACACGAGTTGCTGGTGAGCTGTCAAAGAGGCAGATCTCACCAGCAACCAGTGACCGGCCCTCAGCCAGCAGCGACGTGTGGAAGCGATGCTGCGCTTGGTAACTAAGGTAAATATCGGGTAACCAACCCGATATTTACCTTGGTTACCAGCGCACACCGCTTACCGCTGGATCCCTGCACTCATAGCCAGAGTACACATCGGGTTAATTACCTATGTGTGCAGGGAGCAGGGAGCCGGCACTCACAGCGTGAGAGCGGCGGACGCTGGTAACGAAGGTAAATATCGGGTAACCAAGGAAAGGGCTTCTTGGTTACCCAATATTTACCTTTGTTATTAGCGTCCGCAGAAGCCGGCTCCCTGCTCACTGCATATTCAGTTGTTGCTCTCTCGCTGTCACACACAGCGATGTGTGCTTCACAGCGGGAGAGCAACAACTAAAAAATGGTCCAGGACATTCAGCAACAATCGGCGACCTCACAGCAGGGGCCAGGTTGTTGCTGGATGTCACACACAGCAACATCGCTAGCAACATCGCTGTTGCATTACAAAAGTCATGCCTCAGCAGCGATGTTGCTAGAGATGTTGCTTATGGAAGGGGGGGGAAACAAAGGCGCAAATAGGGTTTTACCCGGTATTAACCGTATATATATGTAAAGAGATACACTCACCTGGAGCGGTTGTGTCAGTCACAACCCCTTTTAAAGCATATGAGTGTCCGCGTGGTTCAAGCAGCGGCCCCGTGTAGATGTAGTAGAAAAATATATATATATGCACACATATATATGAGAATCGGGTTTTAGCCTCGCTAAGAAACCACTGTTGTCAGGATGTAGATTAAGTTAAAAATCTCTTTTTATTACAGCATCCAACGCGTTTCAGAGACATAAGCCGTCTCCTTCTTCAGGGAAAAGAGAAATACCTTTTTTCGAACTCAAGAAATTTGAGCACTGAGTTGTACACAGGGGGTTAGTAAACATCCGTTACTCTAAAGATTGTCTGGTTATAGGGGGAAAAAGGGTTTAGGGAATTACTATAGGTGCCATAGTGAAGAAGAATGATAAGGGAAATTGTGCAATTAACTTGTGTTATCAGTCTAAAGACTATTTGCTAAAAAGTAAGAGACCGTGTGTTAGAGGAGAGAGGGCCAGCTTACAAATACTGTACCGATTCTCTATGGAAAAAGGTGAAATAAGTTCAAGCCGTGGGTCACATAACAATATGGTTAATTGTATAAAAATATACGATATAAAAAATTTTTTTGGAAAGGAAAAAAACTATGCCTGTAATGCATAGAGACGCGCTAGGATAAACTTTTGAATAAAAACTATGTAAAACAATATGTGTATATGGTCCAAAAATATTATTATTACACCACAGAAAGCAATAAAATTAAAATAAGAAGTGGAAGTGCGGGGGTTCATCACACTCATAGCAAAGCCTTTTTAGTATATAATGATATGAGGATGAAAAAAAGAAAAAATATATATATGATAAAAGGTATAAAACGCATATGTAAATAGACATAAAATAATATATAATTTGAATATGAACATTAATAATATATAAGATGAAAGATAATATGCATTAATAATAAGAAAGGTAAAAAATATATATAGGACCATGAAAAATTTGCAAAAATAAAATTTTAAAATTTTAATGTATTAGAATTAATAATAATAAAAAGAGGGCCAATGGCTCAAAAAAACTAATAAAAAAGATCCGCTACTTCATTCAGACCAAATGGGTTTAAGGTATTGAGTTTATGTATCCAGAAGGTCTCTTTACGACTAAGTGTCTCTGGTCTATTATGCACCAAAGAACCAATCTGCTCAATGGGAGTAATCTTGAAGTCCAAACTTTTATTGTGTTGGATCGTGCAATGCTTGGACAGACCATGTAAGAGATAACCAGATCTTATATTGTGGCGGTGCGAATTAAGCCTATTGTGTAAGGCTTGTCTTGTCCTGCCGACATATAATTTACCACACGAACATTCTATTAAATATACAACAAAGCTTGATTGACAAGACAATCTATCCTTTATTTTGAATGATTCAACACCATTGGAGGAGCAGAAGGAGGTCCTGCCATGGCAAATGCTTTTGCAGCATAAGCATTTACTGGAACCGCATCTGTATGAACCGGCTAGATCATGGGATTCAGACTGTGCTGTTTTTGATCTCAATCTGCTTGGTGCTAATATATTTTTTATCGTGGGGGCACGCCTGAAGGTGATTCCCGGAGTGGAGGGTATTACGGATTTGAGAAAAGGGTCATTTTGCAAGATCCCCCAATGCTTTGATAAAATATTCCTTATTGCTAAATTGTCACTACTGTATGTGGTGATTAGGTTCAAACTCCAATCCTGTTTCTTTTGTGTATCTATGCTTTTTTGCGCTCCACAAATTCTGAGCGGGAGGCAGGTGCCCCTTTTCGGCTTAATAAGGTCTGCCTGTCTAAGACAAGAGGATTCTTTGAAAGCCTTCTGGATCAAGGATTTGGGATATTCTTTCTCCAAAAAACGTCTCAAAACCTCCACTTGGTTTCTAAAATCAGTATCTTGTGTACAGTTTCTTCTAACTCTTTTATATTGATTTATTGGAATATTGTTTAACCATTTTTTATAGTGTTCGCTATTATAGTGGACATATCCATTTGTGTCCACTTCTTTGAAATAATTTTTTGTGCAAATTTTGTTCCCCTCAGTAAAGATCAATAAGTCCAGAAAATGAATTTCATCAGTATGAACTGTGGAGGTAAAATCAAGACCCCACCCATTGTTATTCAAATAATTAAGAAAAACATTCACATCCGAGAGGTTACTATCCCATATAAAGAAAAGGTCATCGACAAACCTTTTGTAGAGTATGATCCCTTCCTTAAAAGGGCCATTCTCTATATGGATCATTTCGAAGACCCCCATGAATAGATTAGCGTAGGAACATGCGGCCATTGACCCCATTGCAGTCCCAAGGTATTGGTGGTACAAAATATCAGAGAATAAGAAATAATTATTATGAAGTATGAAACTCATGCTCCTGAGGATGAAAGATTTTTGAGGCCCTCATGCTCCTGAGGATGAAAGATTTTTGAGGCCAAGGAATCTCATTGTCATTTTCAAGAAACAAACTGATGCTGAAAAGACCCAAATGATGCTGGATGTTGGAATATAGCAAAGCTACGTCGATGGTAACAAATATATAGGAATCTTTCCAAGGGATGTCACTGATTTTTTCAATAAGGTGAGCAGAATCTCTCAAGTGGCTACTTAAGTTCAATACATATGGTTGTAAAACCAAATCCACATATTTGGCTAAGTTTGAAGTCAGAGAATCAATGCCTGAGATTATTGGCCTGCCTTGTGGATTAGACAAGTTTTTATGAATCTTGGGTAAGTGATAAAAGAAGGCTTTAGCCGGATTTTTTATTTCTAGGAATTTTTCTCTGCTGAGTTGAAAAAGCCGCCAGCAACTGCCTCTTGGATAAGAATTTTATACGCATTAACGGCTCGATTATAGTCACCTTCTTTGGCTATTTTATAATATGTTGTGTCAGATAAAATCCTATGGGCTTCCTTAAGGTAATCAGTCCTATTTTGGATGACTATTCCGCCCCCTTTGTCCGCTGCTCTGATAACTATGTTGTGATTGTTTTTTAAAAGTAAAAGTGCTTTTCTTTCTGAATAGGATAAATTATTCTTTTGTTTCCTGTTGCGATTGACCACCTCCTTGAGGTCGGACAGGACTAAATCACCAAAGGTTTTCAGTAAATGTCCCTTACTCTGGGTGGGGTAGAACCTGGATTTTGGTCTTACTGTCATATGAATAAATAAATCATTTTCAGGCTGATTATCGGGAGGTCTATCTCCTTTTATTAGAAAGTGCCTTTTAAGGGTAAGGTTTCTTAAATACCTTTGGATGTCCAAGAAAATATCAAAGTACTTAGTTTTGTAGGAAGGGCAAAAGGATAGACCTTTGCCTAAAACTTTAATTTCATTATTGCTTAGTACATAATCTGACAGGTTGAAAATATTTTTTTGAACTGTAATATTTTGGGGGATATTAGATGTATTACCAGTTTGGTCAGGGTCATTACTCTCCTGAAGAAATGTGTCCCTGCTATTGCTCCTGACCTTGTTTTTATTTTTATTTTTATTTCCATGTTCATTGTTATTTCCATTTATATTTCTATTGCTGATTGTGTATTTGTTAATCTTTCCAGTAGGGATAGTTATGTAGCCCTCTTTTTGTTTTGACTTGGAACCTGCTCTGGATTTCTTCTTTTCCCTGAAGAAGGAGACGGCTTATGTCTCTGAAACGCGTTGGATGCTGTAATAAAAAGAGATTTTTAACTTAATCTACATCCTGACAACAGTGGTTTCTTAGCGCGGCTAAAACCCGATTCTCATATATATGTGTGCATATATATATATTTTTCTACAGCGATGTTGCTTAGTGAGACGTGGCCTTAAGTCTCTGAGGTTTCGGGGGAGCTGATCCCTCTGATATTGTCTATCTTTTTTAATACTAGAGCTTAATGCTATACATTGTCCTCTAAACACGACCTTTATGGGCTTCCCAAACAGTAGAAAAATTAGACATTGACCCCTCGTTATTCTCAAAGTATTCTATCAACCCTACTTCCAGTTTGTCTCTGTAGGGTGTTCTCTTGAGGAGGGACTCATTGAGCCTCCAGTGGCAGACACTTGTACGTGAAATTGTCTGATCTAGGGTGAGAGTCATTGGCGCGTGGTCTGACCACGTTATGGCACCAATCTCCACATTGCTCGTCAATCTAGGGGCTTGAATGTTGCCGAAAAAGAAATCGATCCTGATGTGTGTACTATGAGAGAGAGAGTAGAAGATAAAGGTTTTTTCCGAGGGATGCTTAATACGCCACAAGTCAAATAACGCAAACCTGTGGATCAGCCTTCGAAAGACAGCTGTCAATTTACGTTGAGACGGGCCTGACAGTTGATTGTTAATGGTTAATCTGTCTAAAAAGTCAGAAAAAATAGTGTTAAAAGCTCCTCCCACAAGCCACACTGAAGAGGGAAGGCGTGTTAGTTTGAGGAATACCCGGTTTAAGAAGAGGATTTGAGAGGTATTAGGGGTGTACACATTACACAAAATGATCGGAACATCTCTATAAGTCCCATGCAGGATAAGGTACCTACCCTGTGGGTCTGTCAGGGAAGTAGTAATTTGAATGGGGCAAGTCCTTGATATCAAAATCGCCACCTCGGCTTTTTTCCTTACTTGGGAGGCAAGGAAAATTGTAGGGTATAGGTGTTCAGCAAAGTTTCAATTGCCATTGAGATTAAGGTGCGTTTCCTGCAAGAAAACGACATCAGCTCACTGGGTCCGCATCTCGCCAAGCGCCATACGCCTCTTAATGTTTGAATTTAACTCCTTAACTTTTAAGGTTAAAATTTTAACCATATTTTAAGTTATAGTAGTAGAAAGCAGGAGTAGCGTTACATACAAAAGCTAACCGATTATTATCCAACTCAAAATTGCCCAAAGGCCCGTGATGGGCCCACATGGATCTTAATAGAGTACAGAAGATTTTCTCACCACATCCAGGGTAGACACAGAAGGTATGGGGGAAGACAATGACAAAACAAATAACACATAAGATATGATATTTACATGTCTCAAATGTTTCCGAAAAAGAGCGAGGCACCAGGCAAAAACCTTCACCCCCGCCACCGCCCTCCCCGGCCAGGGCTAAAGACGAAAACATTTGTATAATATAAAACATTAGCAATATCTTAAACCCTAACCTCCTTTACCGACTCTTCTATAGGAGGAACCAGGGTAAAGCCTGCTTTACACCCTACGATTAAGCATACGATATCGTATGCGATCGTACCCGCCCCAATGGTATGTGCGTCACGTTCAATTTGTTGACCATGTCGCACAAACGATTATTTCCCGTCACACGTACTTACCCTTCCATACGACCTCGATGTGGGCGGCGAACATCCACTTCCTGGAGTGGGAGGGACATTCGGCGTCACAGCGACGTCACGCGGCAGCCGGCCAATAGAAGCGGAGGGGCGGAGATAAGTGGGACGTAAAGATCTCGCCCACCTCCTTCCTTCTGCATTGTCGGCGGGAGCCGCGGGACGCAGGTAAGCTGTCGTTCAATGTTCCAGGGGTGTCACACACTGCGATGTGTGCTGCCTCGGGAACATTGAACAACCAAACGTTCAATTTTTAGGAATTGAATGACGTGCATGCGATGAACGTTTTTTCGTTCAATCGCAATCGCACGTAGGTTTTACACGCTACAATATTACTTACGATGCCGGATGTGCGTCACTTACGACGTGATCCCGCCGACACATCGTAAGATTTATTGTAGCGTGTAAAGCCCGCTTAACTCTAACCCTATATAAGGGGATTGGCAGCTATGGACACTTTGCGACCACAGCTAGTGCCAGAAACTAAATTCAAAATAACAGAGGGGACTAGTCAATTCCCACCGTCCTAACAGCGAATCAATGCAAATATTATGAGGAATCATAAACAAGATAAACTAATAACGAGAATGTGAACAGCTACTTATAAAAAAAGAGGGCAATTCAGAGACCCAGCAATGAACAAGGGAGGGCATGGAGCACACTTCCCATTACCCCCAAAGTGCCCAGAGGACAGTTGTCTCAAGTTGGAATCAGTCTCGCCTTAGACCGGGATGAGGAAGATCCCCCCCCCCGGAATCCACCTGTTGCCAGACCGGATGGGGTGGGTTGGTTGGTAGCTCTAAAGCGGGGTTTACACACTACGATATCGTTAATGAATTATCGTCGGGGTCACGGTGTTTGTGACGCACATCCGGCTTCATTAGTGAGATCGCAGTGTCTGACACTTTTAAACGACCTTAAACGATCGCAAAAGCGGTCAAAATCGTTTGCCGCGGAGAGGTTATCCTGAAACAAAAAAATCATTTAATGCTTACTAGCGATGTTATTCCTCGTTCCTGTGGCACCACACATCGCTGTGTGTGACACAGCAGGAGCGACGAACATCTCCTTACCTGCCTCCACCGGCAATGGGGAAGGATGTTATGTCCCGCTCATCTCCGCCCCTCCGCTTCTATTGGACGCTTGCCGTGTGATGTCGCTGTGACGCCGCACGAACCGCCCCCTTAGAAAGGAGGCGGTTCGCCGGCCAGAGCGGCGTCGCAGAGCAGGTGTGTGCGTGTAGCGCTGCCGTAGCGATAATGTTCGCTACAGCAGCGATCACACAATATCGCACGCACGACGGGGGCGGGTTCTATCGCGCTCGACATAGCTAGCCGATGCTAGCAATGTCGCAGCATGTAAACCCCGCTTAAGTCCCAGTATGCCAGGGAAGGATGAGAGATTCCCAGGTCGGTGCAGAAGGTCGGAAGCTATGAGAGCAAACGGAAAACCCCATAGATACCGGATGCCCCTGTCCTTTAAAGAAGCAAGGAGAGGCTGTAGGTGTCTCCTTTTCTGTAGGGTAATCCAAGATAGGTCAGGAAGTAATTGGAACCGAGTCCCTTCATATTCAATTTTCTCCATGGTGCGAGCTTTAGCCATGATGGACTCTTTCAGTTGGAACTCGTGAACACAACATATAATATCACGTGACTGATTTTGGGGCCTCCTAGGGCGTAATGCTCTATATGCTCTGTCCAATTTTATCCTATGAGTTGCAGGGCGTTCCAGCACAGTGTTGTATATGGTTTCAAGTATGGCATGGACATCCTCATTGCCCGTGGCCTCCGGGATACCCCTCACTCGAATATTATTACGGCGGCTTCTGTTGTCCAGGCCTTCCAGGTGTTTGTTAGTGTCATTCAAAGCTTGGGCATAGGAAGTCACATTTTTCTGTAGTTTGATAATATATTGTCTGGTGACCTCATGATCCCTTTCCACAGAGTCCACCCTATCCGCTAATAGTCTAACATCCTGGCGAATTGAGTTAATTTCTGACCTACAGGGTTCTTTCACTTCTGAGATCAGGGATTTAAAGTCCTCTTTGGTAGGAAGAAGATCCTTATACTTTATCAATTTTTTATGGTCAGAGTGGTGCTCCATATCTCCTGACTCAGTCTCTGCTGGGGAGTCACGTGACCCTCCCCCTCACGTGACCCTCCCCCGTCCTCCTGCTGAGACACCAGAGCAGACAACGAGGGCGTAAAGTCTAAGTCCATATCCAATGGATTTGCCCATGCTAATTTCGCCTGGATTTCGCCTGACTGTCTTTATGGGTTGATTGTCTTTGTGACTTTGGTGGCATAAAATCTTCCACAGCACAGTCTCTCTTGGTAAGAAACTTTCCTAAGGGGGTCACAAATGGCTGTCCCCTTCGTAATCTGTATGACCAGCCTGGTCCTCTTCTCCTCCTCAGCCCAGCCAGATCGTCACCCAGACAGTACAGTATATTGTCTCCTTCCAATATAGCTTGTTTGTATGACACTATTAAAATTGTAGCTGTCCACTTATGTCCTCTATACGGATGGTAGGGCAAGCCTCCCTCTCTTAGCAGACATTATGCAGGGATGTACATCACCTTCACATCTCCCTCCTATGCTCCCCTTGCAGCAAGCTAATGTCACAGTGACCACCAGGTGGCGATAAGTGGTATACAGGGAGCGAGGAGTTGTAGATCTAAAAAATGGCAGGCCATGAATAACTTTTCTGAGGCTCTGCCCTGAATTCTCCTCCCTCTCCTCTCCACTCGTGTCTGGGGGAAGGGATCCGGAATGTCCCCACTATATACCGCCACGAGGCAATGTCAGGGCCTCCAGGCTAGGCCACTGTGTGGCCGTGCTACATCTTCTCTTCACCCCGCTCAGGGAATCAGGACTGTCGCTCCTCGCCAGAGGACTCAGGGCCGGAGTAAGATTTTTTTTTTATAATAAATGTGGAGTCTCTAAATGTTTTTTGTTTTATTTCTAATAAAAAATGTTTCTCTGTGTTGTGTTTTTTTTACTGTTTCCTAGAAAGTCATGGTGGCCATGTCTAATTTGGCATGACACCATGAATTTCGGGCTTAGTACCATCTGAGAATACAAAGCTGGTATTAATCCCTTTATTACCCAGCGAGCCACCGCCATCACGGCCGCTGGACGAGCCGGGAAAAGTGCCTGGAAATGGCGCTATGAAACAATGCGCCATTTCCAGGGACGGCTGCGGGCTGCAGAGAATTCCAGCCCCCAGCTGCCTGGCTTTACCTGACTGACAATCAAAATACAGCGGGAGCACACGCATTTCTATTTTTAATTCTTTTTTTTTAATAAAAAAAATGAATGGGCTTCCCTGTATTTTGATTGCCAGCCAAGGTAACGCCAGGCAGATGGGGGTGGGAGCCCATAGCCGTCTGCTTTATCTGCGCTAAAAATCAAAAATACAGCAGAGCGCTATGTCATTTTTTTAATGATTTATTTTTACAGTACTGTGAATTTTTTTTTTTTTAGTTATTTAAATAAATAATTAAAAAAAAAAAATATGTGGGCACCCGCTGCATTTTTTGTTTTGCTAGCTAAGGGTGATCCAAGCAGCTACTGGCTAACCCCCACTGCTTGGTGTTACCTTCACTGGCAATGGAATATCCAGGGAAGCATATTTTTTTAAGTTTTTGGCCAAAAAACTAAAAAAAAAAAAAATGACCTGGGCTTCGCCATATTTTTGTATGGTAGCCAGGTACAGCAGGCAGGTACGGCTGCTCCCAACCCCCAGCTGCCTATTTGTACCCGGCTGGAAACTAAAAATATAGGGAAGCCCTTTTTTTAATTATTTCATAAATTTGATGAAATAATTAAAAAAAAAACGACATGGGTTTCGCCCCATTTTTGTGTCCAGCCAGGTACAACTAGGCAGCTGGGGAGAGGAATCCGTAGCACAGGTTGGCCCGAGCTTTCTGGGCCCCTCCGCTGCGAATTGCAGTCCGCAGCCACCCCAGAAAATGGAGCTTTCATAGAAGCGCCATCTTCTGGTGCTGTATCCAACTCTTGCAGTGGCCCTGGTGATGGGTGGCACACTGGGTAATAAGGGGTTAATACTAGCTTTGTTTTACTAGCTAGTATTAAGCCAGAGATTCTTAATGTCAGGCAAGTTTGACCCGGCCATTAAGAATCTCCAATAAAGGGTTAAAAAAAAAAAAAGACACCACACAGAGAAAAAATACTTTAATAGAAATAAATACACAGACACACTTAGAGACTCCATGTTTATTACTCCCTCTCACCCCTCCACGATCCTGGTCTTCTGTCTTCTTTCCTCTTCAACCCATGCAGCTCTGCTACATCAGAGAGCACTGCATGGGAGGAAAAATGCTGCTGCTCGCTCCCAGTGCAGTCTAATCACTCAGTGAGTGAGCAGAGGTTGCAGGTTGGTAAGCGGTGACGTCACCGCTGCCACCGTTGCAATACTAACCTGACAGGCGGGTTACTATAGCATTGGTGATCTCCGATCACCTGATTCCTGGCGCCGCTATTCATCGGCTGTGGCAGCCAATCCCTGCATGTGGGCTGACTCTGTAAAGAGCGCTGACATGCAGGGACTGGGAGCCGACCATGTGCCCGAGCATCTTGCCGGTACACGGCACTCGCCGAGTATACTGAGTACGGCGATGCTCGGACGAGCATCACGTACCGGAGAAAAGCACTGACAGGACCTAGCATGACATAGCCATGTGACCAGTCTGTAGCCAATAAGATAATACACACGTGACTGGTCACGTGCTATGACATCACGGAAGGTCCTATCATCAGTGCTGGTTACCGGGAGGGCAGAGCAATGATCGGAAGGAGAAGCAGCAAGAGACAGAGTCTGCAGGACGCATCGCGGGACCTGTAAGTATAATGACAATGTGTATTATTAGCTGTATTCTTTATTTTACAGCCTCCCCCGCACTATCCCATAACTGTAAAGTCCAAGTTCGGTGTTCGAACGCAAGTTTGTGTTATCTCAGAACCCGAACGCAAACTTTACAAGACGTTCGGACAAGTCTCCCGAACACACCGAAAATCGGGCGGCAAGTTTTGTTAAAGCATTCAAAGGGCCAAGGTTACAGATAGCTAGAGATACAGTGGGTCTGGCTATCAACATGAGTGTGCCTCGTTTTTAAAATGGTGTCTGTCTGTTTGACACATGGTCTGTGTGTGGAGGTCAAAAGGCCTCCTGTGGGATCTTGGTGAGAGATCCTGTGCAAGTTTGTGTGAGATATATATGTGGATTATTTTCTGTTTTATTGGAGGCTTTGTGCCATAAATTACTGTTTTCTTTTTGTGCTGCTCAAGCAGTTTATAAAGAAGTGATAAACCTGCTAAATGTAAATCGCTTCTGTGCGACATCACAACAAGCATGCTGAGTGAGTAACTCCATCACAAGGTGTATGGGACTGCCAGCCAAGTGATGATCAGGAGAGATGTTGATTATGTACAGTATAGACCAAAAGTTTGGACACACTGTCATGATGTATTTTACCTTCTCACTGTATTTGCTGTAATACTATGTCAGGATGTGATGTCACTTTCCTTTGGTTGTACTTACTGAACACTTTGAAATGTCTTGGGATGTAAGTAACCATACCTTCCCCCCATCTCCTGTGTCTCTGGGCCCATAATGCAATTATCTCCTGTCCACACAGCCAGGGGAACTTCTCATTGTTTCGTAAACAGTGGATAACGCCAACTACACAAACCTGTAGACATCTCGGAGCCAACCTTCTAGAATCTTCTAGTGGGCCCAACCATTGCATAGACCCCTACCCTTGAGGGGCGGGCCCACGAGCTCAAACAATTCACTCCTGTTTCTAAATGCAGTTGGGAGTTGAGTTTTTGAAGAGGAAGGGAGCGAGATCTGAATCTGCGGACAGACCTCGCCGTCCAGTGGATTGTGTGGGATTTCTGGGACTCTGAAAAGGACTATTACGTTGTGATCTGGCACTTTGGATTATCGGGAGGTGCCCCCGAATCTGTTTTATTTGGACTTGTCGTGTGCTGTTCCTGTATTCCTGTTAGTAAACCTGTTGGATCATCCTCGGCCTGTTGTCTCTCTTTGCTCTGATGTACACCCCGTCACAAACTGGTGGCAGCGGCGGGATCAGAGCAGAAGAAATGGAGGACAACAGCCAATCGACGTCTGAAACCAGAACCTCAGGATACAGGAACTGGACTGTGGCGAGTCTACAAACAAAGGCCCGTGAATTAGGTGTCGGCTACAAAGGACTCTCTAAGGAGCAACTAATTGAGGCATTGGAACACGCTTGCCTGCAAGATGGCACCGAGGAACAATTTCCACAGCAAGGGGAGCAAAGACAGGAGCCGGAGGTGAATACCCAAAAAAGTCAATGGGTTGTGTGGTACAAGGAAAAGATGGCACTGCTTAGAGATGAGGCCACCATAGAAGATAAGAGGGAGGCCATGCGTGGAGCTGAAGAGAAGGAGCGCAGGATGGAGGAGATGGCATTGCTGGATAAGCAGCTCGCTGTGGAAGCCGCGAGAGGTTCCAGACAGACTGTAACCCCAGCACCCATCATGAGGGAACTTCCCAGAGTGTCCCGCAAAGACTTCAAGCAGTTTAATGAGGCTGCTGGTGACATTGAGGGCTTCTTCCAGGACTTTGAGCATCAGTGTCGATTAATGGAAGTCCCAGAAAGGGAGCGCGTCCGGCATCTGGTTGGGCTCTTAGAGGGTGGAGCTGCTGCAGCCTATAGAGCTATGGACCCTCGGTGGAACTGTGAGTATGCGGATATTAAACAGACTATTCTAGAACATTATGCTGTAACGCCAGACACTTACAGGACTCAGTTCCGTACTCTAGCATGTGATGAGGAAGTGTCCTTCAAGATGTATGCCCACAAACTCAAACATCTGTGGCATCGTTGGTTGGAGGCAGAGGAGGCCTTAACCTTGGAGACCGTCCTCCAGGTCCTCCTAAAAGAGCAGTTTTACTTCAAGTGCCCCGCTGAGATCCGGGAATGGGTGCGTGAAAGGAGACCAGCCACTGTGGAGGAAGCTGCAGCTCTAGCTGATGAGGCTCTCACCATCAAGCCTCAGTGGAAAAAACTACTACCCAGTGAGAAAAAAAACACCAACCCCCCAACGCTGGTGGCCCCTGGTCCTTCTGGCCCCAATGTTCACCATCACCCTAGACCGTCAACTCATGGGGACCTTCGTGTGACTGTGCCTCGCATTACTCATGCTCCACCTTTGGGAATACGACGCGGAGGAAGAATCCCAGAGCGCAGATGTTATGGATGTGGGCAGCCTGGGCACATGCAATTCCAATGTCCAGGTGTTCGTAGACAGAACAGCTACAGACCGCCTTTGCCTGTTCATTACCTACAGACACCTTCACCAGGAGAAGAGCTGGATTCTGTGCCTGATGACTTGCCAAGTGACTCAGATATCCTGGCTCCCCTACCCGGAGTCTATGGGGTGCGAGCTCCAGCCACCTGTTCTTCTGATCTTCAGGACAAACATCTACAGGAGGTCGTGCTGGATGGCCAAAAAGTTGTTGGCTTCCGTGACACTGGGGCTTTCCTCACCATAGCCGATCCCCGAGTAATTCAACCACAAGCAATTCAAAAGGGACCAGGAATTGCCATTGAACTGGCAGGAGGTACCCAGAGATATATTCCAAGAGCGAGTGTGACCCTGGATTATGGCTTTGGGGCAAAACAATGTGTGGTCGGTGTGATGAGCGGCCTCCCTGCAGACGTTCTTCTAGGAAATGATGTGGGGAATCTTCATTGCCACTTTGTCGGTGCGGTAACCAGAAGTCAAGCCAAGAGAGCAGCCCATGTGGACGTGTACAACCCATCCATGGAACTGAGGCCACCAGAACTGCCATTACAGCCGGTGAGTGATTCTTCTTGTGGGGATAATATGAATGTTACTTGGGATAAAGTTCAGTTTAGACAAGAAGTAGAGACTGACCCCACCCTTGCTAGTTTTAGAACTCGGGCTGAAATAGGGCAGCTAGGGGAAAACGGAGAAAGAATTATCAGAGAAAATGGACTTCTGTATCGGGTTGCCAATGCCGACTCCCTAGATAAGCCCTGGACTTATAGCAAACAGCTGATTGTTCCTCAGAAGTACAGAATTCCCCTATTACACCTGGCTCATGACATTCCTACGGCTGGCCATCAAGGCAAAACCCGCACCGAGAGACGATTGACTCAAACTTTTTATTGGCCGGGGATTTCCCAAGCAGTGGTGCATTTCTGCCGAACTTGTGACATATGTCAGCGTAGAGGGCGACCCGGAGATCACCCAAAGGCACCCCTGCAACCGCTCCCTATAATAGAAGAACCCTTTCAAAGAGTAGCTGTTGATATCATTGGACCTCTGGCTAAACCAAGTAAATCTGGAAAGCAGTACATTCTCACTGTTGTGGACTACGCCACCCGATATCCAGAAGCCGTGGCCTTGTCAAGTATCTCTGCAGCCAAGGTGGCCGAGGCCTTGGTTATTATTTTTACCAGAGTAGGATTCCCCAGTGAGATCTTGTCGGACCAAGGCTCCCAGTTTATGTCAGAGTTGGTCCAGTGTCTGTGGCGCACCTGTGGAGTACGAGCGATCCGAACGACCCCGTATCATCCCCAAACAAATGGACTTTGTGAACGATTCAACGGCACTCTGAAGAATATGCTGAGGGCCTTCACGGACCGAGATTCAGACTGGGAGAAGTACCTACCCCATCTCTTGTTTGCCTATCGGGAAGTTCCCCAGGAGTCCACTGGGTTCTCCCCCTTTGAACTACTCTATGGAAGAAAGGTCCGAGGACCCTTAACCCTGCTCAAGGAATACTGGGAGGGGCAAGTTGAAGATACAGGAACCCCTGTTGTCCCTTATGTCCTAAAGCTGCGAGAAACCTTGGCCCAACTTGCTAGTTTTGCACAGAGTCATTTGCGTATGGCTCAAACCAGACAGAAGACATGGTATGACCGTAACGCACGCTATCGGGAGTTTGTAGAAGGACAACAAGTCTTAATGATTGTTCCCCATCGGCAGAATAAACTGCAGACCACATGGGAGGGTCCCTTCCGGGTTCTCAGAAAACTGAATGATACCAATTACCTTCTTGCTTTAGATGATCAGGGGCTAAGGCAAAAGACTGTCCATGTGAATATGATTAAGGAGTACCATGACCGGAACATTCAAATGATAGCAAGCTGTCGGTTGGCTTCAGAAGATGGTCAAGAGGATGAGGACTCTCTACCTGATCTCGTGGAAGCAGCGAGAGCCCCATCCACTGTGGAACAGGTTCCCCTGGGAGATTACCTGGACTCCTTACAGAAAATCCAGATGCTGGAAGTGCTTCAACAGAGACGGGCTGCTTTCTCATCCCAACCAGGTCGAACCACCGTCACCCAACATCATGTGGACACTCAGGGCATCCGTCCCATACAACTGGCTCCTTACCGGGTACCTGAATCAGTTAGAAACACCATGCAGCACGAACTGGAGGAGATGTTACAGCTTGGGGTAATCCAGGCCTCCCATAGCCCTTGGGCCTCCCCTGTGGTGTTAGTACCCAAGAAGGATGGGAGTACTCGATTTCGTGTGGACTATCGGCGACTAAACGACCATACCGTCAGCGATCCTTACCCAATGCCTCGTATTGACGAACTTCTAGACCGACTGGCTGGGTCCCGATATGTCACTACCTTGGATCTCAGTAAGGGATACTGGCAGATCCCTCTAACGGATGAAGGGAGAGAACGGTCCGCTTTTATAACCCCCTTTGGTCTGTATGAATTTCTAAGCATGCCTTTTGGAATGAAAAATGCCCCGGCCACCTTCCAGAGAATGGTGGATCAGATCCTCCGGGGATGTGATGACTTTGCTTGTGCCTACTTGGATGATATCGCCGTCTTCAGCCACACATGGGAGGAACATCTGAATCAAGTAGCCATTATTTTGGACCTGATTCTTGCAGCCGGCCTAACTATTCGACCCGATAAATGCCAATTGGGGATGGGGGAAGTCCAGTACCTAGGACATAGAGTGGGAGGAGGGAAGCTCCGACCTGAGCCTGCCAAAATCCAGGCTATTAGAGACTGGCCTGTACCCCAAACTAAGAAACAAGTTATGGCTTTTCTGGGCACTGCCAGTTATTACCGAAAATTTGTTTCTCATTTCAGTACTGTGGCCAAGCCTCTTACCGACCTGACCAAGAAAACAATGCCCCGGCTGGTGATCTGGACTCCAGCCTGTGATGAGGCTTTTAACCGGCTGAAGGATGCTCTGATCTGCGATCCTGTCCTGGCTGCTCCAGACTACAAGAGGAGATTCATTGTGCAAACGGATGCCTCTGCTTATGGACTGGGAGCTGTCCTCAGCCAGGTGAATGCAGCTGGGGACGAGCACCCCATCGCCTATCTCAGCCGGAAACTGCTGGACCGAGAAGTGGCCTATGCAACTGTTGAGAAGGAATGTCTGGCTGTAGTGTGGGCCCTTAAGAAACTACGGCCGTATCTGTATGGACGGGAATTCACTGTGGTTACTGATCACAATCCCCTCACCTGGCTGAACAGAGTCTCTGGGGACAATGGACGCTTACTGCGATGGAGCCTGGCTCTGCAGCCCTATAACTTTACCATACAATATAGAAGGGGCAGCCAACACCAAAATGCAGATGGACTGTCCAGGCAAGAGGAGCCTTGAGTCCTGTCAGCCATGCCTGCGTGTACTTAACCAGCGACCTGTAGAGGTCCCTAGTACGTACACAAGTTGGGAGGGGAAGGAATTGTCATGATGTATTTTACCTTCTCACTGTATTTGCTGTAATACTATGTCAGGATGTGATGTCACTTTCCTTTGGTTGTACTTACTGAACACTTTGAAATGTCTTGGGATGTAAGTAACCATACCTTCCCCCCATCTCCTGTGTCTCTGGGCCCATAATGCAATTATCTCCTGTCCACACAGCCAGGGGAACTTCTCATTGTTTCGTAAGCAGTGGATAACGCCAACTACACAAACCTGTAGACATCTCGGAGCCAACCTTCTAGAATCTTCTAGTGGGCCCAACCATTGCATAGACCCCTACCCTTGAGGGGCGGGCCCACGAGCTCAAACAATTCACTCCTGTTTCTAAATGCAGTTGGGAGTTGAGTTTTTGAAGAGGAAGGGAGCGAGATCTGAATCTGCGGACAGACCTCGCCGTCCAGTGGATTGTGTGGGATTTCTGGGACTCTGAAAAGGACTATTACGTTGTGATCTGGCACTTTGGATTATCGGGAGGTGCCCCCGAATCTGTTTTATTTGGACTTGTCGTGTGCTGTTCCTGTATTCCTGTTAGTAAACCTGTTGGATCATCCTCGGCCTGTTGTCTCTCTTTGCTCTGATGTACACCCCGTCACACACACCATCTCAAAGAGTTTTCTTTATTTGCATGACTGAAAATTGTAGATTCACATTGAAGGCATCAAAACTATGAATTAACACATGTGGAATGAAATACTTAACAAAAAAGTGTGAAACAACTGAAAATGTCGTATATTCTAGGTTCTTCAAAGTAGCCACCTTTTGCTTTGATTACTGCTTTGCACACTCTTGGCATTCTCTTGATGAGCTTCAAGAGGTAGTCACCGGAAATTAGGGTTTAGAGGCCTCAACTGTAGAAGTCAAAGCAGTATTGGCAGATAGATTGTTCTACCCTCTGTACACAATTATGGCATGTTGCTTGAGCTCCTGTTCTCTGCTAACAGCAGTTCAGTTATTTGCTTTACGGTAAACAATATGGTCCTATTCTTTAGTTTTGGGTGTATTTTGCCTATTTTTCATTTGCACCCTATTCCATTAATTTGAGGTTCGATAAAGTTTATTTTATGTTGCCAGTTTGTTGTTTGTCATTTTTGGCAGCATACTGGATCTCCAGATGTTTTCAGATGATTTACAGTTTACAACTTTTTAAAAAGGCTAAATATTTTCATTCAAATGTATTGTAATCTCCCCTCAAAAAAATAATTTTGACACATGTAATTTTTGCAAAAATGTTAAGTCATTTTAGCTCCAAAAAGGTCACACAGAAGAATAAAGACTAGTGATGGGCGGACCCAAACTGTTAAAGTCTGGATCCGTGCGGTTTCAAACGTAGCCGAGTTTTGGACCCGGGAATGGAATTCTCAAGCAATGCCAGGTAACGATCCAGATCCGGCAGCTCGGGAAGTAAAAAAAAAATTAAAAAAAATAAAGGAAAAATAAAGAAAATAAGAATTAAACAAGTGCTTCATACTTAGAGTCTCCGTTGTGGCTGTAACTGCTTCCAGGTCACTCATTCTTCTTCCTCGGCCGCTTATTCTCACTAAATCATATGCACTGCTGCACCTGCTCACCAGCAGTCCTGGCGTCTGTGATTGGTTACAGTCAGAAATGCCCCCAGCCTGTGTGATAGCATCTGGCTGCTTCCAATCACAGACCCTGTCTGCGGGTCACTATCATTGCATTACAAATAAATAAATAAAATAAGTAAATAAATAAAAAATTTAAAAAAAAAAGATGGAATAGGGTCCCCCCATATTATGATACCCAGCATGGATAAAGCATACGGCTACAGCCTGCAGCCCCCAGCTGTGCGCTTATTTTGGCGATGTATGAAAATAAGGGTAACCGCATGTGTTTTTTTTTTTTTTTTTTAATTATTAAATAAATAATGTTAAAAAATGGCATGCGGCTCCCCCAATTTAGATACCCAGCCATGATTAAAGCCCGACAGGTGGAAGCTATTATTCTCAGGCTGGGCAGAACCATGCTTATTGGCCACCCCAGCTTAAAAATAGTAGCCTGCAGCCGCCCAAGATTCTCACATCTATTAGATAGAACAATTCCTGAACTTTACCCAGCTCTTCCCGATTGCCACTGCACCAGTACAATCAGGGTAATAAGGTGTTATTAAACAGCTCACAGATGCCACTAAGCCCAAGATTAGTAACGAGTGGCGTCAATGAGACTCCCCCATTACTAATCTGTAAGTGAAAAGAAATAAACACAAACAACCCAAAAAATCCTTTATTTGAAATAAATACAAAAAACACCCTTTTTCACCCCTTTATTAACCCCCCCAAACACCCAGGTCTAACTTAATCCACATGAGGTCCCACAACGATTCCAGCTCTGCTACATCTGAAGTCACAGAGAGTGGCCATAGAACATGACCGCCCACTGTGAACATCAGGCAGAGAATGTATGAGCCACACAATTACTGCACCTTTGATTGCAGGTAACCTGACCTCAGGTGACCTCAGTAAACCTTTTACCAAAAGATGCAAATTTGGTGCTGAAATTTCTACACCATATTCCTGCACCCAATCTATACTTCCTGGCAAAAAAAAAAAATTGCAGGAACAAATCTATATCTATTGGCATAAAAAAACGGTTTTCTGTCAGAAGATGTAGGTCTCACCTGAGGTAAGGTCACTTAGTTTACTGAGGTCACCTGCGGTCAGGTTACTTGAGGTCACAGGTGGGGTACCATGAGTGTTGTGAATGTCAGTTATGCTTTGGCTGCTGGGAGGCTCCCTCTTGTGGCCAGGAATGGTTTGGACATAGACCAGGTGTGTTAAGCAATGGGCGTTTCCATTGCTAACTCTCTGCTTATTTAAATCCTGGTCTGATAGCAGGCTATACCGGATGTCAGTTGTTCTTTGTTCACCAGCCTGCTTCATTCTGCTCCACACCACATCTACCCCAGATAAGTGCTTTGCTCTTTATTTGTTGTTTGGTTCTTTTACTCTTATCTGAGTTTGTCATTTGCTGTGGTTGTTTTCAGTTTATTTGCATGCAGGGATCTTCCCTCTCAATTGCTTGCTGGGAAACTCCCTGCAGTTATGTTTGGAGTATTGCTCCTATAAGTCCATGTGTTTGTGGCTTTTTGAATTTGTAATGATTCTTGTTTTCTGTTTATTGGTATGACAAGAGCGCCTGGTATAGGACAGAGTGCAGATCGTGCGATCTGAGGGCCTTTTTGTACTATCAGGAATTTGGAATTTTGCAGGGTTTTTCTCTGGCCACCATCAACCCCTTTCCTGTCCTTTCCTATTTTAGTCAGCGGGGGCCTCACCTTTTGCTAATCCTATCATCTGTCTGTGTATTGTGTTTTCCTATATCACCGCAGTCTTTGAATGTGGGGGGCTTGCTATTCTTTATCTATTTTCTGAGGCAGAGAGTTATTCATCTTTCCTTCCTTTAGGATAGCTAGTTCTCTGGCTGGGTTCGTGGTGCACAGGATGTTAGTTCACCCCTCGGCTACTTCTACTGTTGATGGTTAGTAAGGGGATGGCAGCCAGATTAGTTGCCAATGCTCTTGTTACCTTTTACCAATGAATATGGTGGTCTTCCATGGTTATAAATTATTTTTTGATTTGCGCCCTAAGTCCTCAGGGAATCCCATACAGCAGGTTAAGATTGTCATCTCCTTACTGCGTGGTGACCCTCAGGACTGGGCCTTCTCTTTAGCGTCTGATGATCCGATTCTCAGTGACTCCTTTTTTCAGGCCTTGGGTTTATTATATGACGAACCCAATATTGTGAACCAAGCAGAAAAGGTCGTCTTGTCCTTAACTCAGGGTTAGGATTCTGCGGAAAGATTTTGTCAGAAATTTCGAAAGTGGGCGGTCCTTACCAAATGGAATGATGATGCGCTTGTGGCTCTTTTTCGGAAGGGTATTGCTGATACTGTGAAGGATGTAATGGTAGGATTTCCCATCCCTTCTGGTCTTGATGCCTCTATGACCTTGGCCATGCAGATTGATAGGCGGTTACGTGAGCGCAGGAAGATGCCTGCTGGTTTTGTGCCTGTGGAACAGCCTTTGGAGCCTATGGAGTGTGATAGGGTCCTTTCTAATGCTAGTTGGCAGGGGTTCAGATGGAAGAATAGACTGTTCTGCTTTTGTGGAGACGCTTCTCATAACATCTCTGTCTGCCCTAAACGTGAAAGGAGACTGGCTACTTCTGTTACTGTGGGTTCTTTGCAACCAAAGTTTCTTTTGTCTGTCACATTGATTTGCTCATTGTCTTCCTTTTCTGCATTTGCCTTTGTGGACTCAGGGGCAGCGCTCAATTTGATGGATTTTTTGGTTTGCTAGGGATTGTGGTTTCCCCATGGTTCCTTTGCAAACTCCTATTCCTTTAAGGGGCACTGATGCTACCCCTTTGCCAGAAAATAAACCCCAATTTTGGACCCAGGTGCCTATGAGAGTTGCACCAGCACATCAGGAGACTTGTAGATTTTTAGTATTGCATAATCTACAGGATACCTTGGTACTGGGATTTCCGTGGTTGCAGACCCATAATCCAGTTCTTGACTGGAGATCCTTGTCAGTAGCTAGTTGGGGTTGTCAAGGTTTGCATCAGGACCTTTCCATGTCGTCCACGTCTGCTCAGGCAGTTGATGTTCCGGCCTTCTTGTCTGATTTCCGTGATGTATTTAATGACCAGGAATCTGATTCTCTGCCCCCACACCGGGACTGTGACTGTGCCATTGAGCTGGTGCCGGGTTGTAAATTTCCCAAGGGGCGGATTTTCAACTTGTCTGTGCCCGAACATGATGCCATGCGGTCATACATCAGGGAATCATTGGAGAAGGGGCACATTCGGCCCTCATCTTCTCCTTAGGGTGCTGGCTTCTTCTTTGTTACTACGAAAGATGGGTAGTTGAGGCCTTATATTGATTACCGTCTTCTTAATAAAATTACGGTCAAATATTAGTACCCTTTGCCTCTGATGTCTGATCTTTTCTCTAGAGTGAAGAGCGCCAAATGGTTTACGAAACTGGATCTCAAGGGTGCGTATAATCTCATCCGTATTAAGGAGGGTGATGAATGGAAGACGGCCTTTAATACTCCTGAGGGGCATTTTGAGTACCTAGTGATGCCTTTTGGGCTCACTAATGCACCCTCCGTCTTCCAGGCTTTCATGAATGATATTTTTTGAGACCTTATTGGTAAATTTTTGATTGTGTATTTGGATGATATCTTGATTTTTTCTGATGATTATGACTCATGTTGGGCAAGTATAGGCTGTTTTTCAGATACTTAAGGATCATGCACTGTACATTAAGGGGTCAAAGTGCTTCTTTGGGGTGCAAAGGATTTCCTTTTTGGGCTTCATCTTGTCTCCATGTGCTATTGAAATGGACCCGGTTAAGGTTCAGGCTATTTACGACTCGGTGCAACCGACTTCTCTAAAATCCCTGCAGCAGTTTTTGGGGTTTGTTAATTTTTACCGTAAATATATAGCCAATTTTTCTGCCATTGTCAAACCTCTGACAGATTTGACAAGGAAGGGAGCTGATGCGGAGCATTGGACCCCAGAGGTGAATGTGGCCTTCGAGGAGCTTAAAAGGCGATTCACTTCTGCTCCAGTCCTGCAGCAACCTGATGTGTCTCGCCCATTTCAAGTTGAGATCGATGCCGCAGAGATCGGAGCAGGAGCTGTTCTGTCTCAACGAGACGCTACTTCGGGTAAACTTAAGCCCTGCGCCTTTTTCTCTCGGAAGTTTGCTCCTTCTGAACAGAATTATGATGTGGGGAACCGGGAATTATTGGCTATGAAGTGGGCATTTGAAGAGTGGAGGCATTGGTTGGAGGGGGCTAGACATCAAGTTGTGATGCTTACGGACCACAAGAATCTTACCTATCTGGAATCTGCCAAGAGGTTGACTCCTCGGCAGGCCAGGTGGGCTTTGTTTTTTACCCGGTTTAATTTAGTGGTCTCTTTTTTGCCGGGCACAAAGAATGTTAAGGCCGATTGCCCTTTCCAGGAGTTTCTGCACTGACTCTTTGGAGGTTGCCGAGCCGTCTACTATCCTGAATGATGGTGTAGTTTTCTCGGCCATTTCGCCTGATCTGCGGTTAGCACTGGCGGAATTTCAGGGGGATAAACCTGAGAGATGTCCTACAGGGAAACTGTTTGTCCCGGAGACAGAGTTGTCTCTGAGGTTCATTGCTCTGTTTTAGCGGGTCATCCAGGCATTTTTGGTACTCGGGATCTTGTGAGACGCTCTTTTTGGTGGCCTTCCCTGTCCCGGGATGTCCATCGTTTTGTGCAGTCGTGTGGAGTTTGTTTTAGGTCCAATCCCTGTTGTTCACGTTCTAGTGGGCTATTATTGCCTTTGCCGGTACCTAAGAAATCTTGTACGCACATCTCTATGGATTTTATTTCAGAGCTTCCGGTCTCTCAGAAAATTACTGTGATTTGGGTGATCTATGACAGATTCTCCAAGATAGTCCACTTGGTTCCCCTATCTAAGTTGCTGTCTTCATCAGAGTTGGTGCCTTTCTTTTTCCAACATGTTGGTCGTTTGGATGGTATTCCCGAAAACATTGTTTCTGACAGAGGGGTGCAGTTTGCATGCAGGTTTTGGAGGATTTTTTGCTCCAAATTGGGTGTTCAGCTGTCTTTCTCCTCGGCGTTTCATCCTCAGACCAACGGTCAGACTGAAAGGGCTAACCAGACCCTGGAGACCTATTTACGGTGTTTTGTTTCTGCGGATCAGGATGACTGGGTTTCGTTTTTGCCTTTGGCTGAATTTGCCCTTAACAATAGAGCTAGCTCTACCACATTGGTATCCCCCTTTTTCTGCAATTTTGGGTATCACCCCAGGTTCCTCTCGGGGCAGCTTGAGGCGTCTGACTGTCCAGGGGTGGATTCGGTGGTAAACAGAATGCAGCAGATTTGGGGGCAGGTAGTGGATAAATTGTTTCAGTCCCAAGAAACTGGCCAAATGTTTGCCAACCGGCGTTGGACTGTTGGTCCCCGGTTTAAAGTGGGGCACATGGTGTGGTTGTCCTCTAAATATATTCCTAGGAGAGTTCCATCTCCTAAATTTAAGCCCAGATTTATTGGACCTTATAAGATTTCGGAGATTATCAACCCTGTATCTTTCTGTTTGACTCTGCCTGTGTCATTTAAAATTCACAATGTCTTCCATAAGTCCTTGTTGAAGAAACATGTGGAGCCAACAGTTCCTGCAGCAGCGCCTCCTGACCCTGTTTTGGTACAAGGGGATCTGGAGTATGAGGTTGAAAAAATTCTGGATTCCCGTTGCAGTAGGCGTCAGCTTCAGTACCTTGTCAAATGGAAGGGTTATGGGCAGGAGGATAACTCTTGGGTTGTGGCGTCTGACATTCATGCGGACAGGTTGGTTTGCGCCTTCCATCATGCTCATCCCGAGCAACCCGGTGGCGTTGGTGAGGGTTCGGTGACCCCTCCTCAAGGGGGGGTACTGTTGTGAATGTCAAGTTATGCTTTGGCTGCTGGGAGGCTCCCTCTTGTGGCCAGGAATGGTTTGGACATAGACCAGGTGTGTTAAGCAATGGGCGTTTCCATTGCTAACTCTCTGCTTATTTAAATCCTGGTCTGATAGGCTATGCCGGATGTCAGTTGTTCTTTGTTCACCAGCCTGCCTCATTCTGCTCCGTACCACATCTACCCCAGATAAGTGCTTTGCTCTTTATTTGTTGTTTGGTTCTTTTACTCTTATCTGAGTTTGTCATTTGCTGTGCTTGTTTTCAGTTTATTTGCATGCAGGGATCTTCCCTCTCAATTGCTTGCTGGGAAACTCCCTGCAGTTATGTTTGGAGTATTGCTCCTATAAGTCCATGTGTTTGTGGCTTTTTGAATCTGTAATGATTCTTGTTTTCTGTTCATTGGTATGACAAGAGCGCCTGGTATAGGACGGAGTGCAGATCGTGTGATCTGAGGGCCTTTTTGTACTATCAGGAATTTGGAATTTTGCAGGGTTTTTCTCTGGCCACCATCAGCCCCTTTCCTGTCCTTTCCTATGTTAGTCAGCGGGGGCCTCGCCTTTTGCTAATCCTATCATCTGTCTGTGTATTGTGTTTTCCTATATCACCGCAGTCTCTGAATGTGGGGGGCTTGCTATTCTTTATCTATTTTCTAAGGCAAAGTTATTCATCTTTCCTTCCTTTAGGATAGCTAGTTCTCCGGCTGGGTTCGCGGTGCACAGGATGTTAGTTCACCCCTCGGCTACTTCTAGTGTTGATGGTTAGTAAGGGGATGATGGCCAGATTAGTTGCCAATGCTCTTGTTACCTTTTACCAATGAATATGGTGGTCTTCCATGGTTCCGGATCATAACACATGAGAACCTCCAGCTGTGACGGCAACAAACCTGAGTGACATCACTATTCATTGCTGTAGCTCATCCTCTGCCTGAAGCTCACAGTGGGTGGTCATGTTCTATGGCAGCTAGCTGTGACTTCAGATGTAGCAGAACTGGAATTGTCGTGGGACCTCATGTGGATTATGTTGGACCTGGGTTTTTGGGGGGTTAATTAAAGGGGTGAAAGAGGGTGTTTTTATTTTTTTTATTTTAATTAAAGGATTTTTGGGGTGTTTGTGCTTATTGCTTTTCACTTTTCCTCATAGACCTTCCCCATTACTAATCTAGATCTTAATGGCAGCTGTGAGCTGTTATTAACCCTTTATTACCCAAATTGCCACCACACCTGAGGAATCAGGAAGAGACGGGAAAAGTGCTGGGACTGTCGCATCTAATGGATGCACTAATTCCAGGGTGGCTGCAGACTGCTATTTTAGCCTGGAGGCCCAATAAGCACAGGTCTCACCAGCCTGAGAATACCAACCCTCAGCTGTCGGGCTTGATCATGGTTGGGTATCAAAATTGGAAGGACTGTGTGCTGTTTTTTAACATTGTTTAAATAATTACCAAAAAAATCTGCATGCGGTTCCTCTTATTTTGTTAAACAGCTAAGATAAACGCACAGCTAGGGGCTGCAGCTTGTAGTCGTATCCTTTATGTGTGCTGGGTATCATGATATGGGGGCACCGCACACCAATTTATTTATTTTTTATTTATTTTTACTCTAATTTACAATGACCCACAGACAGGGTTTGTGAACACAAGTAGGCATATGCGGTCACACAGGCTGGGGACGCTGTCTTTCTGTATCCAGTCACAAACACCATGACTGCCGATGGGCAGGTGAAGCAGTGAATATGGATGAGCAATAATGAGCGGACACAGAAGAAGAATAAGTAGCCTGGTAGCAGTTACAGCAACAACGAAGACTCTGTAAGTATGAAGCCCTTGCTCCAATCCTATCCCTTATACCACCATTTTAGACTTATATGGGGAATGGCATCCAGACAGATATCCGGGATCAATTTCAGGCCGGAACCAGATTTTTTTAATCTGGTTAGATCCATTGGTCCCAGTTATTTGCGAGTCTACCCATCATTAATAAAGACAAATAGAGAGCATTTTTGTTCAAAATTAATGAATCTCTTGCACCATTTTAAATTATTTGTCAATGAATACCACATGACAAAGAACTAATAGGGACTTTAAAAAACAAACAAACTGGTGTCTTCATTTTTTTGGTGAGTATTGTATTCTTGGTGACACTGCAATGGACACTGGAGACAAGGTCTGATGTGAAAAATCATAATGTCTGTACATTGTTAAAAGATATGGTAGCAGTTTACAAGCAATATGTAAAGATTTGTTTTTCACGTAATGGTTCAATAACCTAAAGCTCAATAGTTGAAGCCAATATGTCATTATATAACAAGTAGAGAACTTGTGACTCCTACAAAATTCACCCACTATCAATGGATGGATATGAGCATAAGATTATGTGGAGCTATGATTAATTTCCTTGGAGTGTTTGAGCTACAGTAGCTGGTTGTTTATTCCATTATTCTTATAGTGGATTCCATAATTTTGAAACTAAACGTTTGTCTTAGTTTTTGCAAGCATTAATACATTGATGGGTCTTTGTTTTAAAATGCTGTAAATTAAGCTGTAAGAAAAAAATGTGAAGCATCTAGTTTTATAGCCTGTTAGAAATCTGAATAAAGAAATGTTAAACCATAGTAAAAACAGAAATGCTGATACTTCCTATATACATTTTCTACATGAGACAGAAAAGTGGAAAGTTCTACCACTTGTCTAAAAAAAAAATTGGAAAAAAAGAAGATATTGAAGAATGTGAAACAAATTTAGGATTTAAAAAAAATAAATTACCAGATATCCTATTGGAGATTTTTTAGTTTTTGAAAAATTCTCCAACTCTTCCCAGCCTTCCCTTTCTGCCAGTGCAGATATCTTCAGCCACCAATACCTGAAGGTGGGAAAGAAATATTACCAAAGATAGTAAATATACAAACCATTTTTAAGCAATTCTTCATATACCAATCCAGTATCATAATACTATTCACATTTGAATTACACAGATGTGAAACAGACATTTGCAGTGTTGCACTGTTAAATGTAAATATCAATGAATAAGAAAAATCCTTAACCCCTTGAGGACGAAGCCAATTTTGCACTTAATGCCCAGGCCAAATTTTAGAATTCTGACCAGTGTCATTTTGACGGGTTATAATTCAACAAAGGCTTCTAAGGATTGCAGTGATTCTGAGTTTATTTTTTTTCGGGGCATATTGTACTTCATGATAGTGGTACATATAGGGCGGTAGTTTTTGCTTTTATTTGTGAAAAAAAATGGAAATTGGACAAAAATTTAGAAAAATTTGCAATTTTCAAACTTTTAAATTTTATGTCCTTAAACGAGAGAGTTATATCATACAAAATAGTTAATAAATTATATTTCCCACATGTCTACTTTACATCAGCACAATTTTTTAAAACAATTTTTTTGGGGTTATCACATTAGAAGGGTTCAAAGTTCATCAGCAATTTCTCATTTTTTTCAACAAAATTTACAAAACCATTTTTTTGAGTACCACATCCCATTTGAAGTGAATTTGAGAGGCCTAGGTGACAGAAAAAACCAAGAGTGACAATATTCTAAAAATGGCACCCCTCAAAGTAATCAAAACCACACTCAAGAAGTAACCCTTCAGATGTTTCACAGGAACTAAAGCAATGTGTAATGAAATAAACAAAAATTATCATTTTACCTAAAAATGTTGCTCTACCCCCAATTTAATCACTTTTAGAAGAAAACAAAACAAAATGGACCCCAAAAATTAATTACTCAATTTCTTCTGAGTGCGCTGAAACACCACATGTAGTCAGAAACCTCTGTTTGCACAAATGGGAGGACCCGGAACAGAAGGAGCAATATTTGAATTTTGGAACACTAATATGGCTGAAATAGATTACAGGCACTATATTGCATTTGCAGGGCCTTTAAGATACCTAAACAGCAGACACCCCCCACAAGTGACCCCATTTTAGAAACTAGACCCTTAAAGGAATTTAACAAGATGTTTGGTGAGAACTTTTAATCCCCAGGAGCTTCACAGAATTGTATAATGTTAAGCCGTGAAAATAAAAAATGCATTTTTAGCACAAAATTTATTACTTCAACCAGATAGCTTTTTTTCACAGGGGTAACTAAAAAAAAAAATCACCATACATTTTATTGTGCAATTTCTCCTAATTACGCCGATACCTGATATCTGGTGGAATCAATTGTTTGGGCACACGGCAGGGCTCGAAAGAGAAGGAACGTCACTTGACTGTAAAATTGACTGGAATCATTAACGAATGCCATGTTGCATTTGGAGAGCACCTTAGATACCTAAACAGTGGAGCTCCTCCAAAAGTGACCCCATTCTCAAAGCTAAGCCCCCTCAAGGCTTTTATACAGGGGTATAGTTATAGTGAGCATTTTGAACCCACAAGTCTTTCACAGAATTTGATAAACTGAGGGGACTTTACATGCAGCGATATCGCTAGCGAGCATACCCGCCCCCGTCGTTTGTGCGTCAGGGGCAAATCGCTGCCCGTGGCACACAATATCGTTAGGAGCCGTCACATGGACTTACTTGCCTAGCGACGTCGCTGTGGCCGGCGAACTTCCTCCTTTCTAAGGGGGCGGTTCGTGCGACATCACAGCGGCGTCACTAAGCAGCCGCCCATTAGAAGCAGAGGGGCGGAGATGAGCAGCAGTAAAATCCCGCTCACCTACTTCCTTCCTCATTACTGGCGGCTGCAGGTAAGCTGTAGTACGTCGTTCCAGAGGTCTCACACATGGTGATGTGCGTTGCCTCGGGAAAGACGAACAACCTGCGTCCTCAACAATCAATGATTTTTTGAAAATGAACGACGTGTCAACGATGGACAATTTGGTATTTTCCATCGTTAACGGCCACTCATTGGTGTCACACGCAACAACGTCGCTAACGATGCCGGATGTGCGTCACAGAATCCGTGACTCTGGCAACATATCATAAGATACGTCGTTGCGTGTAACGAGGCCTTTAGGTCGTCATAATGAAAATTTTCTTTTTTTTTCACAAAACTGTTGCTTTAGCACCAAATTTCTCACTTTTTCAAGAGACAACACCAAAAAGTGGACCCCACAGTTTGTTATCCAATTTCTTATGAGAGCAGTGATACCCCAACAAGTGGCTGAAAACCTCTGTTTGGACAAACGGGAGGGCTTGGAATGGAAGGAGCAGCATGTGAATTTTGGAAAAGTTGAAATAAATTGCGGCAACATATCACATTTGCAGGGCCCCTACAGTACATATATAGAGTAGAAACCGCCCCAACAAGTGACAGCATTTTGGAAACTAGATCCCTCAAGGATCTTATTCAGGGGTATAGTAAACATTTTTAACCCACAGGTACTGCACAAAAATGTTGCTGTAGTGCCAAATTTCTCACTTTCAGGCTATGTGCCCACGAACTGGCAACACTGCGTCTAGGATGCAGTGCCAGCCCTCCTGTGGAGATGTAAGTGTTGTCGACAGGAGAACATAGCTACCAATGCTCACGATCAGGGTTTGGGCTGCTGCAGACTTTAGCTCTATTCTCCCAGAGTAGAACACTACGCAGCATTGACATGCTACAGCTCAGGAAGCCACGCCGCAAGTCAGTTTATGCTATGGAAAAAAACAAGCCCAGTGGTCATGGAATTTCTAAAACTCCATCCACTGCGCTTGTACTGTACAACATAGTTACATAGTTATCTAGTTCAACTTTCCTCTACCAATTCTACATTTTGTCCCTAAGTCACTTATAACCAACAATGTTGTGTGTACTGAGGGAATCATCCAGCCCTTTTTTAAAAGCTGTTATAGTATCTGCCATTACTACCTCTTGTGGTAGGGCATTCCACAGTCTGAATGCTCTAACTGTAAAGAACTCTTTCCTATTTAGCTGCCGGAATCGCTTTTCTTCCACTTGAAGTGTATGTCCCCTGATCCTTAGTATTGTCTTTGGAAGAAATAAGTCATGTGCCAGTCCTTTATATTGACCAAACATATTTATACATATAAATGAGATCTCCTCTGAGACGTCTTTTTTCAAAGCTAAACATATCTAACTATTTCAAATTGTCATCATATGGGAGGTCTTCCATTCCTTGTAGTAGTCTAGTTAGCCGCCTTTGAGCTGGCTCTAACGTCTGAATGTCCTTTTTAAAATGTGGAGCCCAAAACTGGATCCCATATTCCAGATGTGGCCTTACAAGTGATTTATAGAGGGGTAACAATACGTTGTGATCACGGGATCTAATCTCTCTTTTTATACACCCTAAAATCTTGTTTGCATTAGCAGCTGCTGCTTGACATTGAGTACTGCTGCTCAGCTTATTTGTAAGAAGAATACCCAAGTCTTTCTCCTGTTCTGTAGTCCCGAGTTTACTTCCATTTAATGTATATGTAGCTATAGGATTAATCCGTCTTAGGTGCATTACTTTACATTTATCAACATTAAATCTCATTTGCCAAGTATCTGCCTATTCTGAGATCTTATCCAGATCTTTTTCTAATATTGTACTATCAAGGTCAGTTTTTAATATCCTACACAGTTTGGTTGTCTTCAGCAAAGACTGACACTTTACTATCAATCCCATCCACAAGGTCATTAATAAAGAGATTAAATTTAAAAGATCTCTATTATTTGGTACAGTATCAAATGCCTTTGCAAAGTCCAAATAAATCACATCAGCTGCATTACCAATATCCAGTTTTGCACTTACCCCCTCATAGAACCCGAACAGCTTGGTTAGACACGACTGATCTTTCATGAATCCATGCTGTCTGTCAGTTATTATATTATTTTCAGCAATATATTTTTGCATGTCATCCCTTATAATGCCCTCAAAGTTTGCATACTACTGATGTCAGGCTTACTGGACAGTAGTTGCCTGGATCTACCCTCTTAACTTTTTAAATATCGGTACCTAATCAGCAATCCTCCAATCCTTAGGCACCAACCCTGTTACAAGCAAGTCTAAAAAGATGAGATACAGCAGTCTGTCGATTACGGAGCTCAATTCCCTCAATATTCGTGGATGAATGCCATCTGACCCGGAGGATTTGTCAATGTTTAATTTACTCAGACGCAGACGTACTTCATCTTGTGTTAAATTAATATCGAGTGGTGAACTTTGATTTTTCACTTGTTGAATGATCCCTGGTACAGTCAGTTCCTTGGTGAACACTGATGAGAAGTGCTTATTTAATCTCTCAGTCTTTTGTTTGTCCTCTATAACTAACTTGATATTATATTTTAAGGGGCCAATACTATCCTTTGTTTTCCTTTTGGTATTAATGTATTTATAAAAGATTTTGGGATTTATTTTAATGTCATTGGCAATTTTTGTTTCAGTAGCTAATTTTGCTTGCTTGATTTCTTTTTTGCATTTCCTATTGATATCTTTATACTTCTGAAATGCTATTTCTGTATTTTTAGCCTTCAAGATTTTAAATGCCCTTTGTTTTTGTTTTATCATACTTTGTACTGTCTTATTTATTCAAAGTGGTTTCTTTTTATTCCTGGACATTTTATTACCAGTGGGTATAAGTTTTTTACAGGACTCTAACAGTATATCCTTAAACTTACCCCATTTATGTTCCGTAGCCCCAGTTACCATAACATTGTCCCAATATACACGTTTAAGCTCTTCCCTTAATTTGTTGAAATCAGCTTTCCTAAAATTCCAGGTTTTAGCATTTCCCCTTTGAAATGTTCTACTGAATATTATGTTGAAGCTTACCATATTATGATCGCTAGTGCCCAAGTGCTCCCAGACCTTAAGATCAGAAATTGTATCCGGTCTATTTGACAGGACCAGATCTAGCAAATTATCTCCCCTGGTCGGTTCATCTACCATCTGAGAGAGGAAATTATCTTGAATTGTGGATAAGAACTTACAGCTTTTAGCATAACCAGAAGATTCTATGTCCCACTGAATGTCTGGATAGTTGAAATCCCCCATAATAAGAATCCGATTATTATTATTATTATTATTCTTATTATTAGTTGACTTTTCAATTTGTTGCAGCATTTCAGCCTCTACCTGTTCAGGTATGTTAGGAGGCTTATTGCAAACTCCAATTAGCATTTTTCCATTAGTCCCCTACCCATGTACATTTACCCATATTGACTCTACATTGTTGCAGTTCCCCCCAATTTCATCATTAAACACAGGTTTTAAGTTAGATTTCATAAATATACACACCCCACCACCTTTTTTGTATTTCCTGTCCTTCCTCAATGTAGTATAACCCTGTATGTTTGTCACCCAGTCATCGCTTTCATCCAGCCAGGTTTCCGTAATGCCCACCACATCATAATCCATGTTCGACATAAGAGTCTCCAATTCATTCATTTTGTGTTGGACGCAGCAAAAAAAACGCTCTGCATCCAAAATGCTGCAAACCTTGATCATATGCACAAGCAACCTAAAAGCTAGGATGGATTGATGGATAGACAGACAGAGGTAAAACGCAAATATAATGCCCCACCCCTCCACATATTCTGAGCTGGCACTCTTTAGTGCCTTTAGTTTACAATTAGCAAAAAAAATGGCGTGGGGTCCCCCCATTTTTGATAGTCAGCTAGGGTAAAGCAGATGGCTGCAGCCTGTAGCTGACAGCTTCACCTTGGCTGGTAATCCAAAACAGAGGGCACTTCAGGCTGTTTTTTTTTATAATTATTTCTAAATAAATATAATTTAAAAAAAAAACAAAAAAACGTGGGTTTCACCCCAAATTCGATTAGCAACCAAGGTGAAGCTGACAGCTGTGGTCTGGTATGGATATTTAGCCCTTACCAGCCTGAAAATAGCAGGCCGCAGTCATCCCACAAGTGGCACACCTATTAGATGCGCCAATCCTGGCACAGGGTAATATATGGGGTTGATACCAGCTATGTAATGTCACCTCGCATCTAACCCAGCGGTTAGTAATATTGCAGCATCTATCAGATACCCAACATTACTGACCCAGTCAGTAATAAAAATAAAAAACCAAAGATGACAAAAACATTTTTATTTGAAAAAAACACTCCCTAACACATTCACTCTGTCACCAATTTATTGAAAATAAAAGAAAAAATCCGGTCCGCCACAATCCATTTTGGAGAGCACATGACGACTCTGTGTTCCAGGATATAGAAGGCATGCTCAGCGAATGTATCCCCCATTTCTGGAAGAGCAGGCACTCCATGTGACGAGTTTGGATGCATTGTCCTGAGAATACTGTAGAGTCCCAGAGTCCAACCGAGGGCAGTGTGAACTGCAGTAAACTCAATCTCATTGCGCACAGGGAGCTGGTTGAAAGCCGCTCTCTGCACATGCAGCCTCCATTATTCAGAGGAGGAGGAGGGATTGCGGGGGACAGTTGCAGGTACCAGGGGAGACCAAAGGGTGACAGGGGGAGTCCTGGCTGAACCTGGGGAGGACTTTTTTGTCTCATCTGACAAGTCAGATGTGATAGAAATCAGAGGAGGATCAATGCAGCATCAACGCCTCTCGTGCAGCCACCATTTTAGATCGTCAGGAGGTAAAGGGTGGGCTGGGGGGAATGTGGCAACATCGGAGGACCGGAGGGGACCGTATTTGGACATTTATCTCCCATCTGACATGTTTGATCATGCCAGGTGGGAGATAAAACATTTTTTATCAGTGCCGCAAATTACTGTAGAGTGACTATCTTTATATGGTGTATAACGGTGATCACGTGATCGGTGGCTGGAATAGTGATCTCCAGGGTTTCAGCTACTCCTGGTAGTTGAAACCCCAGGGATTTTCCAATGCTGGGGGGCTATACACTTTTTTCTTACTGCCATTTTAAAACGGTGATATGGAAGAAGTACTCTTTACTGTCACTGTTTTATTCTGCACAGTTGTTGTAAAGGGGTTAAAAAGATTAGCTAATCATTTTTTTTTAATTATGGCCTAATCAGAGGTTAAGTCAATAATATTTAATTGGTAGGGATGGAATCTCCGGTATACCTGCCGATCAGCTGTTACCTTAGGCAGATGGAAGTTCTCGGAAGCTGCCACAACACAACAGCTCCATCCATTCATTTTTATTTTTTATCCAAAAAGTTTTACTTATTCAAAGAAATAAAATAATGTGCAAATATCAATTATGAATAGGCTCATGCCACCATGTAGGCCAGCTCAAATGAACAGGCAAATGTAATATTTCAATTAACATAGTACTTGACAACTGAAATGTGTAAAAGTGTAAATAATAATTGACAGGAAGATGTAAGATGCAGGGGAGGGTTTTGACATGAAGTTACACAATACCAATTCTGATGGATTTTGGCTTTTACATGGTGATTGTTAGCCACAACCCTTCCATGGTGGAAATGGGAATTTATTCGACTACCAAGTTCAGATGATAAAAGTACGACAGGGAAATTCTACTTGGCAGCTAAACATTGCCGGGCAGAGGCGAGAATATATTCAACTGTCTATCTTAGATCAAATAATACAGCTTCAATGCCAATATTCAGCACTGCCAGACCTGGGTTATCCCTAAAATTATCCTTAATGACTGTAGAAATAACTTTAAAAATTTCATAAAAAAAACCCACTAACCATTGGGCAGAACCACCAAACATAACTAAAGGTACCTAAGTGAAAATACCCTTTCCAACACAGAAAATAACCTGTGATACAATGAGCTAGTCTTGCAAGAGCAGGATATTATGAGGGGCTGCTGACAAGTCTTTGGCTTTACCCAAAAAGATACGAGATAAGATGATGAAACTTTCCATTTATTCCACATACTTTCCACTTATGTGAATACACTTCTTACATCGGTATTCAAAGGTCTGTAAGGCTACTTTCACACATCAGGTTTTTCCCATCAGGCACAATCCGGAAAAAAACGGTTAAAACGGATCCGGTTTCGCATCCGTTTTATCCCCATTGATTTGTATTGTCGCCGGATTGTTCCTGATGACCTTGCGTTGCATCCGGCTTTTTCCGGATGCGGCTTAATTAATGAATGTGATGGCCGCATGGAACGTTTCATGCAACGTTTTTTGTCTCATAAAAAAAACTGCACAGCGCCGGGTTACACAATACCAATTCTGATGGATTTTGGCTTCTGCACGGTTTTTACTTCTGAGCATGCCCCAAAGTGATTCTCTGGCCTAAGAAAATCGGTGCGAGTGGAGTGTGATAAAACATTGCATTCCACTCGGACCAATTCTAGCCTGTGTGTCAGCACACATCAGCGATTATTTTCTCAGTCCTATAGGACCGAGAAAACAATTGCAGCATACTGCAACTGTAATGCGAGACTCTTTTCTCTCACACCCATACAAGTGAATGGGGCGAGAGAAAAATCGCACTGCACTCGTGGTACACCGGTGTACCATGCATGCAGAGCGAGAGTCGCAATAGCCGGCTACGGAGGAGAGAGGGAGATAAATCCCACCTTCCCCTTCTGAGAGCCGGCCCGCCCCCCGCAGCTGTAGTCCAGTCGCACAGGCTGACCGCAGACGCAGGGACACTAGCATGACACTCGGCTCCTGCTGTGCTGCTAGCACGAGCTGAGTGTCATGCGAGCATCGCAGTAGTGCCCTGTGTGGCCCCAGCCCCTCTCACTCACACTCACTCTCACCCACTCACCGATCACGGGCACGGCACGGCTGTGACACTGCTGGCGGCTTCTCCTGATTTGAAAATGCTGGTCGCCCATTATTCAATCTCGTATTCACTGCTTTCCCCGCCCACCGGTGCCTATGATTGGTTGCAGTCAGGTACGCCCCCACGCTGAGTGACAGCTGTCTCACTGCAACCAATCACAGCCGCCGGTGGGCGGGTCTATATCTTGCAGTAAAATAAATAATTAAAAAAAAACGGCGTGCGGTCCCCCCCAGTTTTGATACCAGCCAGTGTAAAGCCACACGGCTGAAGGCTGGTATTCTCAGGATGGGGAGCTCCACGTTATTGGGAGCCCCCCAGCCTAACAATATCAGCCAGCAGCCGCCCGGAATTGCCGCATGCATTAGATGCGACAGTCCCGAGACTCTACCCGGCTCATCCCGAATTGCCCTGGTGCGGTGGCAATCGGGGTAATAAGGGGTTAATCATGGCAGGCGTCTATGAGACACCCAATGATTAACCTGTAAGTGAAAGTAAATAAATACATACACCCAAAAAAATACTTTATTTGGAATAAAGGACAAAAAAACACCCTCTTTCACCATTTTATTAAAATCCCCAAAACCCCTCCACATCCGACGTAATCCACAGAGGTCACGCGACGCTTTCAGCTCTGCTATATGAAGCTGACAGGAGCGGACGTAGAACACCGCCGCTCTCTATCAGCTCCACGCAGCAACTGAGGGAGTCGCGCTGTCAGCGGTGACGTCACTGAGGTAGTGTCGGGGTGTGCGGTGATGATGTTGAATGCGGGAGTGCCGGGGTGTGTGCGGGGATCATGCGTGCGTGAGTGCCGGGGTGTGTGCGGTGATGATGCGTGCGGGAGTGCCGGGGTGTGTGCGGGGATGATGCGTGCGGGAGTGCCTGTGTATGTGCGGGGATGATGCGTGCGGGAGTGCCGGTGTATGTGCGGGGATGATGCGTGCGGGAGTGCTGGTGTATGTGCGGGGATGATGCGTGCGGGAGTTCCGGTGTATGTGCAGTGATGGTGCGTGCGGGAGTGACGGGGTGTGTGCGGTGATGATGCGTGCAGGAGTGCCGGTGTATGTGCAATGATGGTGCGTGCGGGAGTGCCGGGGTGTGTACGGGGATGATGCGTGCGGGAGTGCCTACGTGTGCAGTGATGACGGGGTCTCTCCCTCACTCAGGTTTAAAAAAAAAAAAAAAAACTGATCAGTTTTTTACTGGATCCGTCACATCAGTTTTTACACACTGACACGGATCCGTTGCATCAGGCACAAATCAGATTGTGCCTGATTGCAAAAAACTGATGTGTGAAAGTAGCCTAAGCCTAGCAAAAAGAAGGATTTCGGTTGTGTCTCAAACGAGGCATCCGTAGCAGCCATGTCATCAGAAATAGTTTGAAATTTGGTACGTTTGAGGTAGTTCTTCAGGTTTGGATAGAGATGATAGTCGGAAGGAGCAACATCTGGTGAATAAGGTGGGTGGACTCCCAGCTCTGTCAGTTTTGCCGTGGGTGCCTGTGCAGTGTGAGCGGAGGCGTTGTCTTGCAGGAATGAGAGTCCTTTCAACAGCTTGCTGCACCTTTTGGCCTTCAGAGCTGCATTCAATTGGTCCAAAAGTTCAATGTAATACGTTGCATTGATGGTGTAACCCTTTTAAACGTAGTCCACCAGCAGCACGCCCTCCTTATCCCAGAACACAGACGTCATCACCTTAGTGGCTGATTTTTCCATTCTGAACGTCTTTGGACAAGGAGAACCGCTGTGCCTCCACTCTTTTGACTGATCCTTGTTTTCAGGGTCATACAAATAATTCCAGGTCTCATCCATAGAGACCAGTCAATCCAGGAAGTTCTTATCAGTCCTGAAACGCTGACAAATGGACCAAGAAGTTTTCACTCGCATGCTTCTCTAATCTGTTGTCAAACATTTGGGAACCCACTTTACAGATAGCTTCCTCAGGTCCAAATGTTCATGGATAATGACACAAACACATTCACAGGAAATCCCCATGATGTCTGCATTTGCTTTAGCTGAAATTTGTCGATTTTCCAGTATGAGGTTGTGCACAGCATTGACGATCTCCGGAACAACCACCACTTTCGATCGTCCAGGACGTTCCACATCATTGGTGCTGAAGTGGCCCGTTTTACATTTGGCACCCCATTTCTTAACTGTAGAATTTCATTAATCCCCCAATGTCTTCTACATATCACCATGAATATCCTTCGAGGACTTTCCTTGCAGAAACAAGAATTTTATCACTCCTCTGCTCTCAGTTGCTGTGAATATGACTCTATCATTAGACTCTGACATTTTGTTTTCCCGTGTTCGTAGAAAACAAAAATAGCTCACAAAGCCAAAGACTTATCAGCAGCCCCTCGTATATCATATGAAATTTCTTTAATGATTCTAAATGATTAACTGATTAACTAGTTTTCGGAGACCACAGTAGCGCAGATTGCCACAGATTTAACATAAAGGAGAGGGACAATTCTTCCTCCCACGTGACCACCCAAGATAACTTATCAGCAGGTGAGGGAGGGCAGCCATCATGTTATAAAAAGTTGATGACCCCTTTTTTTTTTTTTTAACCCTTTGCCTTAAGGAGATAATGGTGGAAAGCGGAAGGAGGGATAGAGCAATCGACGTTGGAGAGGATACTTCTTAACAAATATGTCAAATATTAGAAGAAAGAAATCTTTGCTAATATCTGCCAAAATCTGCTCCTATTTAACTGAGGGTGGCTTTACACGCTACGAGATCGCTACAGCAATCTCATTGGGGTCACGGATTTTGTGACGCACATCCGGCCGCTGTAGCGATCTCGTTGTGTGTGACTCCTAGGAGCGCTTTTGGATTGTTGCAAAAACGTCCAAAATTGCTCCTCATTGACATGGGGGTCCTCTCCCAATTATCGCTGCTGTCGCTTGGGCGAAGTTGATCCTCGTCCCTGCGGCAGCACACATCGCTATGTGTGACGCCGCAGGAACGAGGAACCTCTCCTTACCTGCCATACGCCAGCAATGAGGATGGAAGAAGGTGGGCGGGATGTTCGTCCTGCTCATCTCTGTCCCTCCGCTTTGATTGGACAGCCGCTTAGTGACGTCGCTCTGACGTCTAGCAAACCGCCCCCTTAGAAAGGAGGCGGTTCGCCGGTCACAGCGACGTCGCCAAGCAGGTAAGTACGTGTGACGCTGCAGTAGCGATAATGTTCGCTACGACAGCGATCTTCACATATCGGCATAACGATAGGGGCGGGTGCTATCACGCTCGCCATCTCTAGCATCGGCTAGCGATGTCGCAGCGTGTAAAGCAAGGGACATGTGATTCAAAGAACCTGATTGAGGCCACATTAGTAATCTCCTAAGTTCTAAAAAAAAAGAGAGGCTGGCTAAAAAAATTCTAGTAGAAAGGAATATGAAAAATGCATAATGTATTCAGCCTCATACTCTTCCTGGTGGAACTGTATTTATAAAAAAATAATCTGCAATAGAGATGATCGAACCTGATCTGTAAAGGTCGGGTTCGTACTGAACACTGGGTGCCCAGAAGTCTGAGTTTGGGTGATATTCGTATGCTAACCACTCGATCGCAGTGCTCAGGTACTCAGTACTCGGTCAAGTGAGAGCCACTTGCAGTTTCTGAATTGCTCTCACTGGAGGTAAAAACAATATTTTCAGGTGCGGTGTCTAAAGAAAAAAAAAAACAAGAAAAAAACCCCAAAACACCCAATCCTCCCCTAGAAATGCTGTTTATGGCTGGCTGTATGTGGTGGTTTGGCAAATCATTGACTTCCATTATTCTTGGCTTCAATGTCCGGGAACAAGTTCAGTCAAGTCTGGCTCCCGAAGCAAACTTTCTTTTAAAGTCCGGCCAAATCCAAACATCCATGGGTCCGTTCATCTCTAATCTGCATAGGTCTGTCAGATTCACTTGATAACCACCAATCCTTAATAGTAGAGATGAGCCACCCACCTAGTGTTCGAGTTCGGTTCGGTTCGTCGAACGGCGGGTGTGTTTGTCGAACACCTTTGAACCCCATTGAAAACAATGGCAGGCAAACACAAACACATACAAACACCTAAAAAACACCTTCTAAGGTGTCCAAAAGGTAACAAATAACTGCGAAGACACAACAAACACATGGAAAAGTGACAAGTACATATACTCATGCTGAAAGAAAAAAGCTGGACGAGTAAAAGGAGGAGAATATACAGATATAGGCATGTCATGCCCTTCTATAATCATGAAAAACACAGCAAGGGGACTCCAACAAGAGTCTCCATTTTTGCAAAAAATTGGGCCAAAGACACCACTTAAGTGGCATCAATTGTCCCACAGTTGCAAACTTAACATGTTGATTAGCATGAAGCACAATCAAAAATACACAAGCCTTTACTCTCCCCATGATGACAAAGGGGTAGAAAAGTCCTTGCGGGTCCATGACTTGTTCATCTTGATGAACGTTAGTCTGTCCACATTGTCACTGGACAAAACGCATGCGCTTATCTGTCAACACACACCCAACAGCACTGAAGACACGTTCCAAGAGAACGCTGGCTGCGGGACACGACAAGATCTCCAAGGCGTAAGTGGCGAGCTCAGGCCATTTTTCCAGATTGGAAGCCCAAAATGAACAAGGCTCCAGTTTCAGAGTCATGGCATTTATATTCACTTGGAGATACTCCTGTATCATCCTCTCTAGCCGTTGACTATGTGTCACACTTCTTGTCTCTTGTGGCCTTGCAAAGGATGGTCTAAAAAATTCATGAAACGATTGCTGTTACCACCAGATACGGTGTTGCTGGTACGGTTTGACTGATGTTGACTCGACAGTCCCATGGTTGGCAAGTTACAACTGTGAGATTCACTCTGTGCACCACTGGTGTTTAGTGGAAAAGCCGAGCTAAGATTACCTAACAGCTTCTGCTGACACTCCTGCATATGTGCGTCTCTTTCTGTGGCTGGAATTATTTCGGAAAATTTTGACTTGTACCGGGGATCTAAAGCCTGCTTTACACCTTTCAATTCTGCATACGATATCGTATGCGATGTGACACGCCCCCATGGTATGTGCATTGCCCCCATCGACACGTTCAATTTGTTGCCAGTGTCGCACAAACTATTAATTGCTGTCACACGTACTTACCCTTCCATACGATCTCGATGTGGGCGGCGAACATCCACTTCATGGAGTGGGAGGAACGTTTGGCGTCACAGCGACGTCACATGGCAGCCGGCCAATAGAAGCGGAGGGGCAGAGATGAGCGGGACGTAAACATCCCGCCCACCTCCTTCCTTCCGCATTGCCGGCAAGAGCCGCGGGACGCAGGTAAGATCTGTTCTTTGTTCCCGGGGTGTCACACACTGCGATGTGTGCTGCCTCGGGAATATTGAACAATCAGACATGCAATTTTTAGGTTTTGAACGACGTGTATGCAATGAACGGTTTTACGTTCAATCGCAATCGCACATACCTGTCACATGCTACCACAACACTAACGATGCCGGATGTGCGTCACTTACGACGTGACCCCGCCGACACATCATTAGATTTGTTGTAGCGTGTAATGCCCGCTTAAGAGTGTGGCAACCCAGTAGTCTGCATTACTTCTAATTCGGACAATCTGAGGGTCATGTTGTAGGTAGTGCAGCAAGAAGGCGCTCATGTTTCTTGCGCATCCATGCGGACCAAGTCCTTGCTGTGTTTGTGTCGGCGAGGTGATAACCGTGCTTCCTTCCTCTGACATCTCCCCCCAAGCTCGAACAACCGAAATTTGACCAAGGTCTCCCTCACCTGCTGAGTCTTCCATGCCCATCGCCAGTTCGTCCTCCATTTCATCCTGGGCTCCTGCACCTTCCTTAACAGTGTGGCTGCTACCATGCGCCCTTGTTAATCCCTCTCCCCCACAGTCCCATGCCTGCCGCCTTGGTGATGCTGAACGTCTGGACCTTGTAGATCTTGGTATCCCTTCCGCATATGAATCCTCCTGTACTTCCTCCCCTAAAGCCTGCTTTACACGTATCAAATAATCGCACCCGCCCCCATCGTTTGTGCGGCACGGGCAATTTGTTACCCATGTCGCACAATGTTGTAACCCCCCGTCACACATACTTACCTTCCAAACGACCTCGCTGTGGGTGGCGAACATCCACTTCCTGAAGTGGGAGGGATGTTTGGCATCACAGCGACGTCACACAGCGGCCGGCCAATAGAAGCGGAGGGGCGGAGATGAGTGGGACGTAAACATCCCGCCCACCTCCTTCCTTCCGCACTGCCGGCGGCCGCAGGTAAGCTGCAGTTCATCGTTCCCGGGGTGTCACACGGAGCGATGTGTCCTCGGGAACAATGAACAACCAGACACTCAATTTTTTTAAAATGAGCGACGTGTCAACAATGAACGAGAAGGTGAGTATTTCTGCTCGTTCACCGTCACACGTAACTGTCACAGGCTTCGATATCACTAACGCTGCCGGATGTACGTCACTTACGACGTGACCCCGCCGACATCTCATTAGATATATCATAGCGTGTAAAGCCCGCTTTACTCTTGTCCTACCACCTGACTCCGAATACTGTTTAGAGTGTGCTCCAGCACATAAATGACTGGAATTGTCATGCTGATAATGTCATTGTCAGCGCTAAACATACTCGTCGCCATGTCGAAACTGTGCAGAAGGGTGCATAGGTCATTGATCTGAGACCACTCCATCAGCGTGATCTGCCCTACCTCTGCATCTCGTTGGCCCAGGCTATACGTCATAACGTATTGCACCAGGGCTCTGCGGTGCTGCCACAGTCGCTGCAACATGTGGAGAGTCGAATTCCAGCGTGTTGCCACATCGCATTTCAGGCGGTGAACCGGCAGGCCGAAAGACTTCTGTAGCGATGCAAGTCGGTCAGCTGTGCCGTTTGAACGGCGGAAGTGAGCAGATAGTGACCATGCCCTGTGCAGAAGCCCATCTAGGCCGGGATAGTGGATTAAAAATTTCTGGACAACAAGGTTCAACACGTGAGCCATACAAGTCACGTATGTCCCCTTGCCCCCACAAAGGGCCGGACCCAGGTTTGCAGCATTGTCGCACACGGCCTTCCCTGGCTGCAGTTTGAGTGGAGACAACCATTTACGAAACTCGGTCTCCAGAGCTGACCACAACTCGTCAGCTGTGTGACTCACATTTCCCAGACATTTCAACGTAAAGACCATCTTATGTCGTTGAGCTCTGCTGCCAGCATAGTAAGGAGGTGTGCGGGATTCCTTGCACACAGTTACAACGCGGGTGGCCTGACCAGACAGGCTTTGGGCGGAGGTGGAGGACCCAGACGAGGTTTAGGAGGCAGAAGCAGTTGAGGAACTTCTACATACAGAGGATTGACGCACAACTCGTGGGGACGGCAAGACTTGTACAGCAGACCCTTCTCCATCTCTCACCATAGTTACCCAGTGCCCAGTCAGCGACATGTAACGCCCCTTTCCATGCTTACTGGTCCAAGTATTGGTGGTGAAATGCACCCTGTCACACACAGAGTTTCTCAAGGAAGCGGTGATGTTGTGTGCGACATGCTGGTGTAGCGCAGGCACACCTTTCTTGGAGAAGTAGTGGCGACTGGGCATCTGGTACTGGGGCACTGCAACGGACATAAAATCTCGAAAATCCTCTGTGTCCACCAGGCGGAAAAGCAGCATTTCTGTAGCCAACAGCTTGCAGAGGGTGAAAGTCAACCTCTTAGCTTTGTCATGGCTAGGAGGAAATGGTCTTTTATTTGTCCACATCTGAGGGCCTGAGGGCTGGCTGCTGTGCTGAGACGGCATTGAGTAGGGCATCCCTGGAAAACTGCTGGTCTGTGAGGAAGGTGCAGGCGGAGAAATAAGGTTGCCTTCATCCAAAGTTGGTGCTCTCGATGTCTGAGAGAGCTCAACACCAGCAGCTGTTTCCACTTCCAAAACAACTGACGACATGCCAATCACACTGCCTGTTGCGGTTAAAGACGTGGAAGGTCTGCGTCGCAATGCATGTGTGAATGCTGTCCCCACAGTCATAGAGGATGAAGAGCGCGTAGCTGCATTTGAAGGGGCAGATGGTGGTTGGCCAGCTCCGCTAGGCCGCATTGTAGCACAACACAGGGAGCTTCCCACAGGGACTTATGCTTGATATCCATGTGATGGTTCATGGTTGAAGTAGTCAAACTAGTGAGGTTTTGGCCTCTACTGGCGACAAATCCTACAGATTACATGAGTTGAGAGATCCTTTGCGATGTCAAAAAAGGACCAGGCTAGGCAATGCTTAGAGCCCATGTGATCTGCAGAGCCACCCCTACTTGTGCTCAGAGGCAGAGTTGGGGGTGTGGATGCAGTTGTTGACTTGCATCCAGTACTCCGTCTCTGTCCAGGAAGGCGCAACCTAACCTCATCGACAGTCGCATCCTCCTCCACCGCCTCTGCTGACCTCATCAAGTGCCTGACTGTGGGTTGACAGTAAGTGGGATCTACAACCTCATCATCACCCTGTGTGTTTGCACTCCCCTCGTCCTCAGAGCTAACCTTTTCCTGCCCTGACCGAATAGTTAAGTTGTCATTCCAATCAGGTAACTGAGTCTCATCGTCATCAGAATGTTCCTCATTGTCTCCACCAAGAGGAGTTACAGTTTGGGAATGAGGGTCTACATTATGCTCAGAAACTTCTTCATCAGGGCCTGAATTTGACTCACAAAGGTTGTGGCCATCACTGCAGATCATTTCCTGGTCTGGACTCACTGTAGCTTTGGAGCAGACCTCTGATTCCCAGGCTATAGTGTGACTGAACAACTCTGCAGACTCAACCATCTGTTACCCCATACTCTGCAGGGCGGGTGGAGACTTGAGAGCTGTTAGAAAGCAAGTGCGATTGGGGTGACAACTTAGAGGACTGCAGTCTTTTGGATGTTGAAGTTGAGGTGGAGGAGAGGCCAATTGATGGAGCATTTGAGATCCATTCAAGCATGTGCTTTTTTTATGCATCATCTACCTTTGGTAGAGTTGATCGGTTTCGTAAAAAATCAGATTGTCCACGGAAAGTAGTAGACATCTTACTTTTGCTGGAAGATGGCCTTTTTTCAGCAGATGTTACTGTTGCTTTACCACCTACCCCACGGGCACAAACTTTTTTTCCCTTTCCAACACGCCTGTTCCCCTATCCACCAGCATCTGTCCTTTTGCCACTCATTTTGTTTGTGAACAAATTGGACACTTAAAATGTTGTAGCAAAAATGGAGAGGTGGTGTAGATTGCAGAGGTGGTCTACCTTTATTGACAGCTTAAGAACCAACACTGTCTATCACAGACAATGAAACTATGGCCCGAAAACTGCCTGCACTTTATGCAATTAAAATTGCGTAGCAAAAATGGAGATGCGGTGTACAATGCAGAGGTGGTATAGCAAAATTGTCAGCAGAGGAACCCTAATGTAGTATCCCAGACAATGAAACTAGGTCCCTAAAACTGCCTGCACTTTTTGATATAAAAATTGCGTAGCAAAAATGGACAGTAGCTGTACAATGCAGAGGTGGTATAGCAAAATTGTTAGCAGAGGAACCCTAACGTAGTATCCCAGACAATGAAACTATGGCCCTAAAAATGGCAGCACTTTTTGCAATTAAAAGTGAGTAGCAAAAATGGAGATGTGGTGTACAATGCAGAGGTGGTATAGCAAAATTGTCAGCAGAGGAAACCTAACGTAGTATCCCAGACAATGAAACTAGGCCCCTAAATTGGCCTGCACTTTTTGCTTTAAAAATTGCGTAGCAAAATGGACAGATACTGTACAATACAGAGGTGGTATAGCAAAATTGTCAGCAGAGGAACCCTAACATAGTATCCCAGACAATGAAAGTATGCCCCTAAAACTGCCTGTACTTCTTGCAATAAAAATTGCGTACCAAAAATGGACAGGTGCTGTACACTGCACAGGTGCTGTAGCTTGCTTGTCAGCAGAGGAAGCCTCACTTTCTATCCCCGACAATGAAACTATGCCCCAAGGAAGTGCCTGAGCTGATGTAGCCAGACACTGTGATATAAACCCCTGCACAGCACTGGCACAGACCTGCCTAGCAAAAATGGCTAAGAACGGCTGTAATGTAGCCCTGAAAAGGGCTGAAATTACAAGTAGTCCCTAATCGCTAAATCGATGTGTAGATTGCACTGTATGTCTATCGACTCGCCCGCCGCAGAGCCTTAGGTGACTCGGTGTCGGGCCAGACTAGTCCGGTGTAGTCAGCGGTGGCGGGGCCCGACTCCGTGACCCTGGCGGAGTCAATTAAAATGGGGCAGTATTGGAGGTTGATGATGATGGGAGTTGTAGTTAATGTTTAGTAAAATTCGTGACGCCACCTGTGGATTGCGGCTTTGGAGCCGCGGCTGCTGGAAGGGACCTCCGGGGCTGATATTATGGCAGCTGAGGTGTTTCTTACTCCCCACAGGTGCAGCGGGTACCCCAAGGTAACCTTTGGAAGAGTCTATGGTGTTTGCTGATGAGATGCATGATAAAGCAGATGACACAGAGCTTGCAGTTAACATGTTTACTCACTATTAAGTCTCAGTGCTGCAGCTAACCGGTTACCCACGGTATGCCAGGATCCGCCATCAGGGACCTCCACCGATCCCAGATAGTTCAAGGGTCAGTACCGGTGCACACCTCGATGTGTCCTGCCTGGCTGTCTCACTAGCACAAAAACTGCACTTGGCTGTCCTGCGCCTCCGCCACTGAGCCTGTCCAAGGGTAGCTGACCTAGGTCTTCTATTGCTTCCACTTGCAGGAGATCTGTGGCAGGTTGTGGCCTCGAGTGTTTACAGCAATCTCCCGGGCCGTCTGTTTCGCTAAAAGTAATGTCTTTCGTCTTTCAGCCTAAGGACCGTCCCTGTGTTGCAGCCAGATCTCTCCACCCGGTATTCTAGTGAAACAGGGCCACGGGACGTTCGTACTTCCGTGGCACCCTGGAATCCCTTCAATCGGTGTCACCTGGGCCTAACAAGTCCCCAGGATCTCCACCAGGAACCTCCTTCTGTCTTTTCCTTCTCTGACCACTGTCCTCTCCTGCCAGCTCACCTCCTCACTCCTCGACTTGATCTGACTTACTGCTCTTGAACTTGAACTAACTGGTTCCCCTCTCTACTCCCTGACTCCTCTCACACCCTTCCCTGGTAGGCTCCACCAACTCTCAGGCCAGTGAATGTGACTTAAGGCCCCATAACCAGGTATACTGGTCGCTACTCTCAGCATTAGTGGAGTGCCTGCCTTAAACCCTGACCCGGTGTGTGACATACCAATTGGTGTGTGCAGAGTTTTGTCTGTGAACCGGTAGATGACCCCCTCCTTACCCGGGATGGGATACCACACCTCTGGCTGAGGTGCAGTACCTCTGTGGCGACGGAACCGGATTGCCTAACAGCCTGGCCCGCCCCACTGTACGCGCGGTTAGGAAAAAAAATGTTGATCGCCATTCTTTCAGCACTCAGCAGCAGCACTGATCTAAACCCCGTCCCACATGCATACTATACGCTGAATTTTGATAATATCATTATTAAAGTGACTCACAGTATTACAGTGAAAAGCCAGCGACTAACTAGCTACGCTTTTTGGTGATCGAGCCGTTATCGAACGGTAACTCGAACTGCCAAACTTGAAGCAAATCGTTCGAGTTCGTCGAACTACTCGAACACCGACCAAAATCTCTCGAATTTGAAATTGGCGAACCGTTCGAATCGAACATCGCTCAACTCTAGCGGTTAGTAAAAAAAAATGGCGATAGCCATTCTTCCAGCACTCAGCAGCACTGATCTAAACCCCGTCCCCCCCGCACACTATACGCTGAATATTGATAATATAATTATTAACAGTGACAGACAATATTACAGTGAAAAGCCAGCTAGTAACTAGCTAAGCTTTTGGTGATAGAACCGTTATCGAACGGTAACTCGAATGGTCGGATGTTAAGCAAATCGTTCGAGTTCATCAAACGACTCAAACATCGCCCAAAACAACTCTAATTTGAAATTGGCGAACGGTTCGATTCGAACAACGCTCATTTCTAGTTAATAGATTCTAAAATTGCAGCTTTCTTATAGGCCAAATATTAGGAGTATCAAATCCCCCTAAATTATGGTCATAAAACATGGCTTTAAGAACAATTCTTGTTTTTTTATTTACCAATAAAAAATTTCCCTATTAATGCTTGAAATGTGGGTATTTTGGAATTCTAAAAAAGAGATAAACATTAATAGATCTAGAATGTTTGGTAGTACGACGATTTTAAAGGGATTAGACTCTTGCTACGCAAAATTCCTATTGAAAATCTATTAAGTTGTGATTTAAGTAGAAAAAAAAGAATATCAAAGTTTTCTTAATCATTTGGCAGGCAGATATTATAATCCTCAAATAAGGGATAGCTTCTTCTAATCAACCAAATGCAAAAAGCGATTATGGCTTCTATTTACTATGAGCAGGGACATTGATAGGGTGAATTAGGGAATTAGTAGTGTTCAATTTGTAATATGAAATGTAATATGAAAGATGATAAGGAGGCTATAACAGCATGGAGAGAATTCTACATTTCTGCAGGACATAATCATCTCCTCAGCGTACAAACCAAAGTCCCAACCTCCATAGTGGAAACATCCAGAGTTTAATGAATTCACTCCGCCAGGAGCTCCATACAGAGTGCTAAAATGACTGAGGTCAACATACACCCGTGATAGGTTTCATTTGTAATTTTAAAACTGGATTATAAGAAACCAGAAGAGAAAAACCATGTTGTTAGAATTGGCGTATAAGGACATTATAGCTGATCCCATAAAGTCAGTTAGACAAAAATTAGATGAGCACTTCTACATATCCCAGTGCACCCGATCAAAGGCCTTTTTGGCATTTAGTGACAGAAATACGATGAGGACCCTGGAAAATTCAGCTATTCAGTTCAAATGTATTATCTTTTCAGTGCCATCCTTAGATTGGGGACTAGCCACAAAGCTGGCCTTGTCCGGTGCAGCCAAGTAAGGCAAGGACCTGGTGTATCCTATTACTGAAAAAATGTAGAAACAATCTTCAGGTCACAATTTAGAAGGGGTGTATTGACCTAAGATTCCTGGAGTAACTGGAGGAATACCTGGTTTTAGTAGAGGGCTAGTGATTGCTTCCAGGTTAGTTGGGGCAATAATACCAACAATCTGTCAAAAACTAAAAGTAGTTATAGTGAATGGATATTAGAGAATTGTCGGTAATATTCACTAGAGAGCCCATGTCAACATGAGGAAGAGTTGCATTTTATGTTTATGTATTAGATTCCTTGGTCTGAAAAGGGGAAGTTGAGCCGTTTTAACTAGTCCAGGGATAGTTTAGTTAGGGAAAATCTAATTTAGCCAAATAGGATTGAATAGTATCAAGGGTTTGTTGTATAATATTGTAGCCATCCCTTAAATCAGGGGGTACCCATCTTTGGCATAGAAACCATATGTAGCACGCTGGCTTATAATGTGGAGCTCACGGCTTTCTGACAACTTTACGCATTAGCATGAGCAGGTCTCCACATGGTTACATTTGTGAGTAGCCTTGCATACAGCAACAGGTCTGAATGTACATATACTGGCTGAAGGGTTGGAGAGATTAATTATGGTAAGCTGATATGATTATACTGACAGTTAAAGGGTTGCTTGAACTTGAATGCAATATTGTGATATCAGTGACTGATGGAAGAATAACAAACGAGGGTAAATGGGAACCCCTAGCTGTAAGTGCAATTTCCATGGGTATATTTTGCCTATTATTTTACTGGTAATGGGACCTCAGGTATCACCTTTGTGTGTGTGTGTGTGGGTGAGATGGAAGACAGGGTGCGAAGTAGCAGGAATTGGATATCACTACTCGAAGGGCTCTGGATATGGCTCACTTCTCTCTCTTGGAGCTGAATGTAGCCCTCTAGGTAGGAAAACTTGGGGACCAATGCTTTAAATTATAGAGATTATAAAAATATTGGGCATATATATCAGTTATTGGAACAAGGTTTTGACTGTGTGAGTTATTTAGACCTTCTAGGAAGTCTATTCTTGACTTAAAGGGTACCTGGATTGAATCAATTACTCCCCCATTTAATCTGGTTTCAGGTATGATTTTCATATTGCCCCCACCTGTTACTTGCCACAGATGACTTGAATGATCATCACATGCTTGAAACAAAGCTATTAACCCACATTTGTGACTGGCCCATTTATGATGTTTTGTATGAAATTATGACCAATTTTGCTTTTTTTGTGTGTGTGTGTGTTGTTCCAATACACACAAAAGAGATAAACATGTCTATGACGTAATATGTGTACTTGCAATAACTTTTGGGAAGAAATACTTCATTCTCTGAAACATAGTCAAGGGTGACCAAACTTTCAATTATGGCTGTATGTGCGTGTGTTTTTATAATATATATATATATATATATATATATATATATATATATATATATATATTTTTTTTTTTTTTTTTATTATATATATATATAAGAAATGTAGACATTTTTGCAATTTAATTAAACAAGAAAAACTGAAATATCACATGGTCATAAGTACTCAGACCCTTTGCTCAGTAATGAGTAGAAGCACCCTTTTGAGCTAGTACAGCCATGAGTCTTCTTTGGAATGATGCAAAAAGTATTTTTTTTCTTTTCACACCTGGATTTGGGGATCCTCTGCCACTCTTCCTTGCAGATCCTCTCCAGTTCTATCAGGCTGGATGGTGAATATTGGTGGACAGCCATTTTCAGGTCTCTCCAAAGATGCTAAATTGCGTTTAGGTCAGGGATCTGGCTTGGCCAGTCAAGAATGGTCACAGAGTTGTTCTGAAGCCACTCCTTTGTTATTTTAGCTGTGTGCTTAGGGTCAGTGTCTTCTTGGAAGGTGAACCTTCGGCCAAGTCTGAGGTCAAGAGCACTCTGGAAGAGGTTTTCTTCCAGGATATCTCTGTACTTGACTGTATTCATCTTTCCTTCAATTGCAACCAGTTGTCCTGTCCCTGTAGCTGAAAAACACCCCCATACCATGATGCTGTCACCATCATGTTTCACTGTTGGGATTGTATTGGGTAGGTGATGAGCAGCGCCTGGTTTTCTCCACACATACTGCTTAGAATTATTAACAAAAAGTTCTATCTTCGTTTCATCAGTCCAGTAAATCTTATTTCTCATAGTCTGAGAGTCCTTCATGTGTTTTTTTGTAAACTCTATGCAGGCTTTCATATTTCTGAGGAGAGGCTTCTGTCAGGCCACTCTGCCATAAAGGCCCGACTGGTCTAGGGCCGCAGTGATAGTTGACTTTGTGGAACTTTCTCCCATCTCCCCACTGCATCTCTGTAGTTCAGCCACAGTGATCTTGGGGTTCTCCTTTACCTCTCTCACCAAGACTCTTCTCCCATGATTGCTCAGTTTGGCTGGACGGCCATCTCTAGGAAGAGTTCTGGTGGTCCCAAACCTCTTCCATTTAAGGATTATGGATGCCACTGTGCTCTTAGGAACCTTGAATACTGCAGAAATTCTTTTGTAACCTTTGCCAGATCTGTGCCTTGCCACAGTTCTGTCTCTGAGCCCCTTGGGAAGTTTCTTTGACCTCATGATTCTCATTTGGTCTGACATGCACTGTGAACTTGTAGGAACATCAAAGGAGACCGGTTTTCATCACGCGCTTTTTCACCACTCAGAGGATGAAAATGATATCATCCAAGTCTTTATTGAAAGAGCGTCAACGCGTTTCTGGGGTCAGAACCTCCTTCAGGACAAAATAGCAAGGATAAGGATAGACCTTTTGCTATTTTGTAACGAAGAAGGGGGCTGTGACCCCAGAAACGCGTTGACTTGTATTAGCTCTTTCAATAAAGACTTGGATGATATAATTTTCGTCTTCTGAGTGGTGAAAAAGTGCGGCGATGAAAACCGGTCTCCTTTGATGTTCCTACCTGCCTGAATCTCCAGTGCCGCAGCTATCTCCACCATTAAATGCGATTCTAGGTGTTGTGACTCTTTCACAACCACTATAAGTGAGTACATTCTTCACCTTCTTTCTCCCCTTGTCTACCTGGTAAGACCCTATTGCACCCCTTTTTTCCACAGGCTCTCTACTTAATTTATGCACTGTGAACTGTGAGGTCTTATATAGACAGGTGTGTGCATTTCCAAATCAAGTCATATCAGTTTAATTAAACACAGCTGGACCCCATTGAAGGATTAGAACCGTCTCAAAGGGGATCACAAGGAAATGGACAGCATGGAACTTAAATATGATTGTCTGAGCAAAGGGTCTTAGAACTTATGACCATGTGATATTTCAGTTTTTATTGTTTAATATATTTGCATAAAATTCTACATTTCTAGATTTTTTCTATCGAGATTGGGTGAAGAGTGTTAATTAATGAGTAAAAAATGAACTTGTTTAAACTTACCAAATAGCTGAAAATGAAACAAAGAGTGAAAAATGAGCAAAAAAACGATCCAAATAACTATAACAGACCGTATCATATTGTAAGACAAATAGGTAAATAACCCACCCCAGGCATAATTCAACAAAAAACAAACAATTGTGGTTTAAGGGATCACAATGAATACCGTATTTTTCGGACTATAAGACGCACCCTTTTAATTATAGGAGGAAAAAATAGAAAAAAAATTAAATTAAAAAAATGTGGTCATGACACACTGTTATGGGGGGGTCGGTCTGCTGCTGACGCTGTTATGGAGTTAATAATATCCCCATATTCTGTACTCATATCCCCCATTCTGGGCCCCTTCCAGGTAGATATGGCCCCCATCATGGAATAAGTATGTTCCCCATCCTTATGTGTGTGATCCTCCAACCTGGTGTTTGTATATATATATACACACACATACATACATACACACATATATATATATATATATATATATATATATATATATATATATATATATACATACACACTGTATATAGATATATACACATACATACATTATATATATATAAAATGATCCAACCCTGTCCAGGTGTACAGTAATGCCCTTATATACTAAATTTATTTATTGCCTTAATTTTACAGATGCGATGCTCACCTAACTTTGTTTGGTCCTTCCTCTGCACTAGAAGGCAAAGTCTCCCATATCTGAAGAGGACCTGCAGTGATGTAATGAAGAGGCGGGGCACTGTGCTGCTCTGGCCCACCCCTCTTCATTACATCACTGCAGGTCCTTGTTCAGCTACGGGAGACTTTGTTTCTAGTGCAGAGGAAGGATCAAAATTAAAGCAATGTGAGCACTCAGCAGAGACTGTGGGCTATGCTGTGATGGTATGCCATGCACTGGCTCGGACACTGCAGTAATCTGCACTTCCTCCGGGCCAGACATGACTGCAGCGGCACCCTGCTCCTGCCTCCTAAACAGTGGACACACAGTCTCCCCAGCCGCTGCAGGAAGCCGGCGGCTGGAGCTCCCACGTGTGTCCGCTGTTTACATTAAACAAGTATTGATTTGCTGCTGCTCACACCCGCTTCTAGGCACTGACTGAAGAGAGCGGAGAGAAGTGGGTGGGGAGCAGCTAATGAATATTTGCTTACTTTAAACAGCGGGTACACGTGGTTTCTCCAGCCGCTGACTTCCTGCAGCAGCGATCCTCCCTGCCTCCTGTGATACCACTCCACAGTCGCTCCCTCCCCACAGCTCTCTACCCCGCAGGTACCCCGCTTTGACATTCAGACCATAAGACGCACCCCACACTTTCATCCCAGATTTGGAGGAAAAAAAGTGCGTCTTATGGTCCGAAAAATTCGGTATTTTATTAACTGGCAAATACCATATATATTATGAAACTCTTAAAATGCATGTAGGAAACAGGGGTCAAAAAAGGGTATCCAGGTATTCAGTATATAGGTAATTAAGTCACATTATTGCTGCAAGAAAATACATGTCCACAAAGGATACAGGGAATAAAGTGTCATGTGCAATACAATTACTGTTACTACAAAAGCAGGGGGATTACATAAACATTGCACACTGTCCCATATAAAGTGCTATACATATCCTAGTGGATCAAACAAGAATTTTTGCAGCACATATATATCAAGTCAGATAACAGTCATATATATACCAGTACCCAGAGGTGGAGGGGATTCACACCAAGCCTGAGGGATGCGCGTTTCGCTTGTAGCTTTGTCAACCAGGCAAGGTAAGAGTGGCCTTCGCCACCCCGATGGGTCTCTGCGAGTTCAACAGCATGCCCTTCAGGCTGTGCAATGCGCCAGGAACCTTCCAGAGGCTGATGGAATGCTGCTTGGGACACCGTAACTTTGAAACGGTACTGCTATACCTAGATGATGTTATTGTCTATTCTAAAGCAAACCAGATTTTAAGGTGTATAAAAAGAGATTAGATCCCGTGATCCCAACGTATTGTTACTCCTCTATAAATCACTTGTAAGGCCACATCTGGAATATGGGATCCAGTTTGGGGCTCCACATTTTAAAGAGGACATTCAGAAATTAGAGTCAGTTCAAAGGCGGACAACTAGACTACTACAAGGAATGGAAGGCCTCCCATATGATACGTTGAAAAAGTTAGATAAGTTTAGCTTATAAATGAGATCTCCTCTGAGACGTCTTTTTTCTATGTATAAATACATGTGTGGTCAATATAAAGGACTGGCACATGACTTATTTCTTCGAAAGACAATACTAAGGACCAGGGGACACTCACTGTGAGTGGAAGAAAAGCGATTCCAGCAGCTAAATAGGAAAGGGTTCTTTGCAGTTAGAGCAGTCAGACTGTGGCATGCCCTACCACAAGAGGTAGTAATGGCGGACACCATAACAGCTTTAAAATAAGAGCTGGATGATTTCCTCAGTACACACAACATTGTTTAAGTGACTTAGGGACAAAATGTAGAATTGGTGGAGAAAGGTTAAACTAGATGGACTTAGGTCTTTTTTCAACCTATGTAACTATGTAACTAAAGAAATGGTCCAGTAGCGGCACAAGGTTTTATGTGGTTTAAAATATTCTAGTTTACAAGTGACAACACCAAATTTCCATTTATATTTTAATTCACTATTTAGAAATAACTACATATATTTTTTTAATTGTTTCTAAAACAATGATCGGAATTGCTGAATGGGTGTGGTTAGGAGCATGGATATGGGCGTTGCCTAAAAAAAATTTCCGCAGTGCACGAAGCATGCCGTAAACATTATTCCGATTTCCCTTCTTTAAAAGTTGGGAGATATGCCAGATGTCCTGCTACGGAGGAGATTCAAATAGTTGTTGAGGAGGAACTGAGAACATTAAAAGAGAAAAAAACCATGACACATCCTAATCTTAATAAAAGTCAGAGATGCAATTACCTCACTGTCCAATAATCCTTATGTTATTGTAAAAACTTCGGAAAAAGGTAAATATATTGTTGTTCTGGATAAAAGCCTTTATGAATCTGAAGTGAATGCTGTGCAAAATGACACCATGGTAAATAGAAAATTATCTAAAGATCCCACAGAAGAGATTAGGGGTAAACTTGAAAAACTATTGGAAGAGGGAATGTCTTTGGGTTTAATCACTGAAAAACAATGTGAGTTTTTTAATCCATCTTAGGCCGGGCCCACACGGGACACTAGTGCGATCCTCGCATGACACTCGGCTCACGCTGGCAGTTCAGAGCCGAGTGTCATGCTAGTGTCCCTGCGACTGAGGTCCGACTGTGCGAGCGGACCTCAGCTGCGGGGGGGCAAGCCGGCTCTGCGGAGGGGCGGCCCGGCGCTACGGAGGGGAGGGATTTCTCTCCCTCTCTCCTCCGTAGCCGGCTATTGCGATTTTCGCTCTGCTCTTGCGGTACACAGGTGTACCGTGAGTGCAATGCGATTTCTTTTCTCACCCCATACACTTGAATGGGTACGAGAGAAAGAGTCTCGCATTACAATCGCAGCATGCTGCGATTTTTTTCTCGGTCCGATTAGGGCTGAGAAAATAATCGCTCATGTGTGCTGACATACAGGCTAATATTGGCACCGTTTTTCTCGCCGTGTGTCTTAGGCCTTATCCTAAGACACTTCTCTTCCATGTCTTGCCAAACGGTACACAAAGGGGTATTTCCCCCAAAACTGAGACCAATAGTATCTGGAATTGACTCTGTTGAGGATAAGAATTGAGTATAAAAAAATACTTAATTCAGCCATTTCATAGACTCAGGTATATAATTTAGTAAATGTAAACTAACACACATGTTTATGTATGCTTTTGTTCCTTTCTAACATGTATATATGTATATTGCATATTCAGTGTATTTTCCTTAGACACAGTATATATCAGTATATGTAACTTAAAGATGGCTGGTACAGTGCTGGCCAAAAGTATTGGCACCCCTGCAATTTTGTCAGATAATACTCTGTTTCTTCTTGAAAATGATTGCAATCACAAATTCTTTGGTACTATTAACTTCATTTAATTTGCTTGCAATGAAAAAACACAAAAGAGAATGAAACAAAAATCAAATCATTGATCATTTCACACAAAACTCCAAAAATGTGCCAGACAAAAGTATTGGCATCCTTAGCCTAATACTTGGTTGCACAACCTTTAGCCAAAATAACTGCGAACAACCGCTTCCAGTAACCATCAATGAGGTTCTTACAATGCTCTCCTGGAATTTTAGACCATTCTTCTTTGGCAAACTGCTCCAGGTCCCTGAGATTTGAAGGGTGCCTTCTCCAAACTCCCATTTTGAGATCTCTCCATAGGTGTTCTATGGGATTCAGGTCTGGACTCATTGCTGGCCACTTTAGTAGTCTCCGGTGCTTTCTTTCAAACCATTTTCTAGTGCTTTTTGAAGTGTGTTTTGGGTCATTGTCCTGCTGGAAGACTCATGACCTCAGAGGGAGACCCAGCTTTCTCACACTGGGCCCTACATTATGCTGCAAAATTTGTTGGTAGTCTTCAGACTTCATAATGCCATGCACACGGTCATGCAGTCCAGTGCCAGAGGCAGGAAAGCAACCCCAAAACATCAGGGAACCTCCGCCATGTTTGACTGTAGGGACCGTGTTCTTTTCTTTGAATGCCTTTTTTTTCCTATAAACTCTATGTTGATGGCTTTTCCCAAAAAGCTCTACTTTTATCTCATCTGACCAGAGAACATTCTTCCAAAACGTTTTAGGCTTTCTCAGGTAAGTTTTGGCAAACTCCAGCCTGGCTTTTTTATGTCTCGGGGTAAGAAGCGGGGTCTTCCTGGGTATCCTACCATACAGTCCCCTTTTCATTCAGACGCCGACGGATAGTAAGGGTTAATGCTGTTGTACCCTCGGACTGTAGGGCAGCTTGAACTTGTTTGGATGTTAGTCGATGTTCTTTATCCACCATCCGCACAATCTTGCATTGAAATCTCTTGTCAATTTTTCTTTTCCTTCCACATTTAGGGAGGTTAGCCACAGTGCCATGGGCTTTAAACTTCTTGATGACACCGTGCACCGTAGACACAGGAACTTTCAGGTCTTTGGAGATGGACTTGTAGCCTTGAGATTGCTCATGCTTCCTCACAATTTGGATTCTCAAGTCCTCAGACAGTTCTTTGGTCTTCTTTCTTTTCAACATGCTCAATGTGGTACACACAAGCACACAGGACAGAGGTTGAGTCAACTTTAATCCATGTCAACTGGCTGCAAGTGTGATTTAGTTATTCTCAACACCTGTTAGGTGCCACAGGTAAGTTACAGGTGCTGTTAATTACACAAATTAGAGAAGCATCACATGATTTTTAAACAGTGCCAATACTTTTGTCCACCCCCTTTTTTATGTTTGGTGTGGAATTATATCCAATTTGGCTTTATGACATTTTTTTTTATTTTTTTTTCATTGAAGACAAATTAAATGAAGATAATAATACCAAAGAATTTGTGATTGTAATCATTTTTAAGAATAAACTGAATATTATCTGACAGAATTGCAGGGGTGCCAATACTTTTGGCCAGCACTGTATATCCTGTCTACACCCAAAGGAGATGATAAACAAAGAAATTCCTGGAGCCTGGACTGACCAATCAGGAAGAGACTATGCAGATCTATATGTCTTGAAGCCCTGACCTGCGATACTTGATTGGACTAAAACTTTTGTTCACACCCCTTTATTTCTCGGTCTAGGGGCTTTGTTTAAGAATAAAGTTCAGTTGCCTCAGTGGCAGTCATGGAGATAGATGTAACTGACTCGTAGTCCGTTATTTAATCTCACATGCACACATGACAATATGATTTGAAACAGTGGTCAGATCTAAAAGGGATCGCTTGTGTCCCATCCCCAACAGTGAAGGCACTGCTGAGATTGCCGTAAGAAAGATTGGCCGAACTTCTCTCTCGGATCCAGGAGATCATTCCCAATACCCACAGACCGCCGACAGAGCTGATCACTCAAATATCGCAGGTAGGTGTCATATATAATGTATATGATGATTTACCTGTGATTCGACGGTCTGTGGCGAAGGGTTTGATCTCTGAACTGAGGGGGGTTGACGTTTTATACCCTAACTTGGCTATTATCTTTTGCTGGTAATCTAGAACAAAGGAAAATAAACCCCACACCCATAGATGTTGGGTAAGGGTCGTACGATCTGACCGTCTGTATTTCTGAGTTGTACACGGGGGGTTTTAGCCTCATAGAAAGCCCGTAAATTCTTCACTCTGACGTAGTTCTCAATGAGTTGATTGTCTGTAGTTGTTGGAATCACTAGCAACAAGAAGGGGGGTCAGTCCCCCTCTGGCTGCTTAAACAGGGACAGACCGGGGGGTCTGGAAACTGCGCAGCTCTACGTCCCTGCATTTCTTTACTTAGAACAAAAAAAAGCAGGGAGAAAGGGGGGTCAGTGCGTGTTAATCATTGCCCACATAGCTGCATTTCTCCACTAAGAACAAAGAAAGAAAAGGAGGGGGAAAGATAGCCCAGGCATCTGCTCGTAGTGAGGAGAAAGGGGGGTTACCTACCCACTGCCTTTACATTGAGAAAGCAGGAAGTAGGGGGAACTTGTGTGTGGGTGATTGTGAGAGAGGAATTCTTTCGGAGCAGCAGAAGGGGGAGAGAAAGGAGGGGTCGATTACCTACTGCTGCAGTATATATATATCAACTAACTGGTTTATGCGTTTTTCGGTATTTTCAATTGAGTTGTTTTCTTTTTGAACAGAAGTGTCAGAACTACCGATTCCCCTGTATTGCAGATAATACATCCACTGCTTATGAGATATTAAATATTAAATATTGAATGTTGAATATTAAATGAGCGAGGAGGGAAGGGTTCTGGTAACTTAAAGTGGAATTAGCCACTTTTTAGACGCGCGTCACTGTTTGCGTTGGATACGCAAACGAGGAGGGAAAGGATTTCATTTTAGTTAAGTTAAAGGTGTTGGAATTAGCGTATTCTCCTGCGTATTAGACGCGCGTCACTGTCTCCGCATTAGACGTTTTGTTTTTTAGTGGCGATTTATTCGAACAATATATTTTTATTTTTGTGACCCTATCCCCTTTTCTGTTTGTATGATTTTTTCCTAAACAAAGTTATATTTTTTGCAGGTTAGCCACCCAGTTACGGTTGTCACCTAATTATGTCTCTGTTATTTTTCCTACCAAAGGTTTTCTTTCCTTGTGGATACAGTATATATGGATACAGTGTTTGTTTATCGTAAGGTTTTAAAATTCCCCAGCAATGTATATTGTTGTAAGATATACGTTATTTCCAGTATTTGTCCAATTTTAGTTTCTAGTATGTAGCTAATTTATTACCTGTTGTTTTATTTTTTTTTTCAGGGAATACCAGCATAAAAACTCAGAATTTTGTTACATTGGTAAATAAATAATTAATTAAACAAGGGGGCACGAAGGTAATAATTATATTCTCCAACAGTAGAGGGCGCAGCAGGCATATTAGATTGGTTTTGAAACTGGTTTTATTACTATGAGGCATGTGTGTTAACTGAAATAGGAAAGTCTTGTCTTATATGTTTATTTGCTTATTTATTTAGTATTTTTAGTCATGTGAAGTATAGATGACCACTAACTGTATTATGGTCAGAGTTAAAGTTATAAGAATGATCTAATGTATATTTTTTTTACTTTTCTGTTTTCATAGATGGAACAAGATATTGGTCGATTCTACACTGGATATGCTGCGGTTTGCACAACATGAGGTAGTCTAAATTCGAACCACTTCTTCCCTTACTATTGGTACAGGTGAAAGTGACGCATAAATGCCTTTCTGAATGGGTAGAACAGGAGTGGGTAAGAGTTTTTAGATGTGTATGTAGGTTGTAGATTTTTTCCTGTTGTCAAATGATCTAGGTATGCTGAAGAGAAAGTCTAGATCTGAGCTGATGGAATCGGATGGAGATCACCGCACAGGTGCAGCTGACCAAGAAGCAGTGAACGGGCCTAGAGTTGAGAGTCTTTCACCAATACCGACCATGTCTCGGTGACACCTGTCACATCGTTAGTGACTTCTGTCACTCCTTGGGTTCTTAAATCCCTACAGGAACGGGCAATACAACAAGGAACGGAGTGTGACACGCAGGGAGACAGCTGACTGAGAAAGGTCTGTGAATAAAGGGTGGTAAGCTTTCTCTGCCATGAGAGCTCTTCTTAATAATGGCCCAGGTAACATATGGACTAAAATCTGAGTAAGACAATTGTCAGTGTGTGTTTTGGTGACGCAAGGGTTCAGTACTCAGGTGGGCAGACTCACCCAGTCTTGTAAGACATGTGCCTAAAACGAAGTGAGAAAAAATCTGTAAAGAATCCGCAGAAACACCCTGCACCTGCTCTACCCATTTTTAGAGACTGCAAACTGATTATAGATGTATATCATGAGCACGCTGTATGCAAGTCTGTGCATGTTGTGTAGATTTCTCTCCAGGTTTGGTCAGAGGCATTCCAGTGCAGAAAACGACGATATTGTTGAGAAGCACATGATGGTGGTATGTAAAAAATTGTGTTTACAAAAAGTGTATATTTTATAGAAAAGTGGAAACTAGTAAATCGTGTACAAAATGTATGTTTTGCTCTATTTTCCTAATAAACAGGTCTTTATGTAAGATGTTTTTTGTTTAACACAGGCATGTACAATTTTTATATAATTGACTGAATAGTGTGATAAACAGGTGTATTTTCCAATTCCAGAACTTAAATCAGAGCTATCAGCATATGGTTTCCAGTCAGGAGACTGATTGACCCTAAAGGACAAGCGAGAAAGAGCCACGAGTCAACACTGGAGGAGCCGATCCAAGCACAGAAATATCTATGGATCCACACCTCGCATTGCAGAAGGGTTGAACAACCAGAGCTGCACTGAGCGTTCTGCTCATACTTAGCCTTTTTAGAAAACCCTGTACAGTTTCAGACCATTATTGCCAGAACAGTTAGAAGAGAGGACTTAGAGAACCTTGAGACATGGGAAAGTCCAACTACAAGGGTGAGGACTCGAATAGGAGTCCTTGGTCTCAAACCGGTGAAGAAAACCCCTTTTCCCTTTCCGCCCATGCCTCAACGTTCAGTTAGGCAGGTTTTTGCAACAGATCTTTCTACCTCTCTTCTAAGGGAACACAGTACCCTTAGAATTCAGAAATGGCAGAAATAAGTTTTTAGGGGGGACTGTTGAGGATAATAATGGAGTATAAAAAAATACTTAATTCAGCCATTTCATAGACTCAGGTATACAGTTTAGTAAATATAAACTAACACACATGTTTATGTATGCTTTTGTTCCTTACTAACATGTATATTGCATATTCAGTGTATTTTCCTTAGACACAGCATATATCAGTATATGTAACTTAAAGATGGCTGCTATATCCAGTCTACACCCAAAGGAGATGATAAACAAAGAAATTCCTGGAGCCTGGACTGACCAATCAGGAAGAGACTATGCAGATCTATATGTCTTGAAGCCCCGACCTGCGATACTTGATTGGACTAAAACTTTTGTTTACACCCCTTTACTTCTCGGTCTAGGGGCTTTGTTTAAGAATAAAGTTCAGTTGCCACAGTGGCAGTCATGGAGATAGATGTAACTGACTCGTAGTCCGTTATTTAATCTCACGTGCACACATGACAATATGATTTGAAACAGCGGTCAGATCGAAAAGGGATCGCTTGTGTCCCATCCCCAACAACTCTTTGTAGGAAAACCTATGTGAATGGCTTGATACCAGGCTACAACATTTAGTTATGAGATTGTTCAGTTATATCAGAGACAGTACACGTGTTTTGCAAAAAATGACCAACATAAAATGGAAAAAATATTTTTTATGGGAAATATGTGATATAACATCACTACATTCCTCTATTCCACACAATCTAGCTTTAATCCCTGCACAACCATCTGATTTTGCACTTTCCGTTGTTTTTTTTCCACTCCTCTTCCGAGAGCTGTACCTTTTTTTATTTTTCAGTCAATCTTGCCTGGTGAGGATTTGTTTTTTGCGGAACAAGTTGTACTTTTAAATGAAACTATGCATTTTACCATATAGTGTACTGAAAAAAAGGGAAAAATAATCCAAATGCTTAAATTGCAAAAAAAAGTGTGATTGCACGATTGTTTTTGAGATATTTTATTCACTGTGTTCACTATATGGTAAAACTGATGTGTTGGTGTGATGCCTGAGGTTGGTTCGAGTTTGTAGACACCACATAGGTATAGGTTTACTTTTATGTAAAGGGTTAAAAAAAAAATCAGAAGTCTGTACAAAAATTAGGAATTACAACCTACCGGTAATGATGTTTCCATCATGACAGCACCACAGGAGTTGCTTCCTCCACCCTCTACAGGGACATGAACACAAGAGGTTAAAACCCCCTCCCCTTCCCCACATCTCCAGTGGCTTTCCCAAGTACCACACCAGGATGGGTATAACACCAAATTTATTTATGCTTGAGAGCTACATATAACGTTAATGCACATTAAGTAGAAGAACATCAGGGAGGGAAATGTGGGTGCTGTCATGATGGATCCTGAAAACATCAGGTTGTAATTCCTATTTTCCAGGCCCACATGACCGCATCACAGGAGAGTACCAAATTATTCTATCCTCAAGGGGGGACCATGGCTTGGAGCACCTTCCTACCGAACGCGGTCTGATGAGAAGACAGTATATCCAACTTGTAGTGTCTACAAAAGGTGTTTGGGCCTGACCATGTGGCTGTCCTGCAGATCTGGTCTAGAGAGGCCCCCACTCTTTCTGTCCATGTGGTTGATAGGGACCTAGTGGAGTGGGCTTTAAGGTGATCTGGCGGCAACTTCCCTGCCAATTGATAGGTAGAGGTTATGGTTGACCTAACCCACTGAGATAGCGTAGTCTTAGACGCGGTTTTACCCCCATTTTTTTCCCCTGAACTGAAGGAACAAGATTGAATCCAATCTCCAGTTCCGGGTTGCTTCCAAATAGCTCAATACTGTTCGTTTCACATCCAAAGAATGCAGATGCTGTTCTTTCTGGTTTGTGTAGTTGTGGCAAAAGGATGGTAAAATTACTTCCTGTTCCAGGTTAGCAGACGACACCACTTTGGGACGAAAAGTTGGAACTAACTTCAGGACAATCCTGTCATCCAAAATCCATAGGTATGGCTCTCTGATAGATAATGCATGTAATTCACCAATTCTTTTAGCTGCGGTGATTGCCACTAAAACACCGTCTTGAAGGCCAAATTTTCCATCGAAATGTCAGACAAGGGCTCAAATGGAGGATCACAAAGACCATTGAGGACCAATGTCAGATCCCAGGGAGGCACCTTGGATCTGATTGTAAGTCGAAGCCACTGTATGCCCTTCACGAACCGAGTGACCCATGGATTGGAGGCCAGTGGTATTTCAAAGAAGACACTGAGTGCAGAGATTTGAACCTTCAAAGTGCTAGGCTTCAGACCCTTGCAGAATCCCAGTTGCAGAAAATCCAAGATTTTGGGAATTTTAGGATGAGAACTGTCTTCAGGTTCTTCACCTAAAAATGAGCAGAACTTCTTCGAGATTTTTCCATATATTGTCCTCGTAATTTGCGCTCTACTTGCCTGGAGTGTAGAGATGACATCAAGTGACAATCCCTTATTTTTCAAAAACCTCCCTTCAGGATCCAGGCCGACAGTTGCAGGTGATCCAGGTCTTGGTGAAGAACTGGACCCTGGCTGAGGAGATCGTCGGTCAGCAGAATCAGGACCGGGTCTGCATTCGCCAGGTTTCTGTGCAAAGAGAACCAGATTTTCTTGGGCCAAAAGGGGGCTATGAGGATCACCTTGGCTCCATCTTGTTGAATCTTCCGGAGCACTCTGGGGATTAACGGCAGGGGTGGAAAGGCGTACACAAGACCCACATTCCAGGGCTGGGCCATGGCGTCAACCACAGCAGGAGTATCCCGTGGATTCAGGGAGAAGAAAACCTTCAGCTTTCCATTTGTTCTAGACGCAAACAAGTCCACCTTGTGTCTGCCCCATTGCCTGACCAGGTCCTGAATGACACTGTCCTTCAGTTCCCATTCTGAGGGAACGACTATGCGCCTGCTGAGGAAGTCTGCTAGATGGTTTTTTGATCCTTTTAGATAAACTGCCAACAGGGAGAAAACTGATTTTTCCGCCCACCGAAAGATTTTTGATGCCAGGGCTAACAGAGGGGGATGTCAAGAGCCCCCCTGATGCCGAAGGAAGGCGACTGCCGTAACCGTCCGAGAGTACCCGAACATGCTGATTCAGGAATAAATGATGAGCTGTCTTCAGAGCCTGCCAGACTGCCTTCAGTTCCTTGAAATTCAAGAATTGGCCCGACACATGCGGAGGCCATCTGCCCTGGAAGTAAAGGGAATTCACATGGGTGCCCCAGCCCATCCAACTTGCATCGGTGGTGAGCGTGATGGAAGGCGAACTGTCCCACAGTCGCCCACCCGAAGATTGCGCCTGTACATCCATCATTTTAGATCTTGAAGGACGTGAGGAGTCAAGGAGATCTTGTAATGGAGGCACCAGCGGGATCCCACCGTGTAAGAAAGGACCAGTTTCTGGAGAGGCCTGGAGTGAAATTGACTCCATCGAACACACTGGATGCATGAAGTCATCATGCCCCGGACACTCATCGCCTCTCTGATGGAAAACTGTTTCTTCCGTCTGAAGATTGGATTTTGAACCCGATTTCTTCCACTTTTTGAGATGGCAAGAAGGATGTTCGCGCATCGTAGTTCAGGTGGATGCCCAGAAATATCTTCCTAGTCTCTGCCTTGAGATTTGACTTTTGTTTTTTTTTTATCCAGTCAGAGAGGGATTTTAGCAAGGTCAATGTGGTGGTGATCGTCCGGGAGAGCTCCTCCGGGGAATCTGCCAACAGCAGGAGATCGTCCAAGTAAGATATGATAGAAATGTTGGCTCTTCTGAGGTGTGCCACTACTTCCGTCATTACCTTCGTGAACACCCTGGGAGCAGAAGAGAGGCCGAATGGAAGGCACCGGAACTGTATGACTGTATGTGTGTTGAGTCGAGGGATGGTAGATTTTATTGACTCCATCCGGAATCTTTTGTATCGGGCCCACAGATTGAGGGGCTTTAAATTTATTATCGTCCGGAATACTTCGGAGGGTTAGGTAACTGTTTGGGGGGGTCCCAGAAAATTCTATTTGTAGACCTTCCCCCACCACCTGGAGGACCCACGGTTTGGAGGTTATCTTTTGCCAACCTTCCAGGAAGTTGCTGAGCCTCCCCCCGACGATGGAGTCAGGACCTATCCTGCTTTTTCCTGGGGTCGAAGTGGGGCTGCCTATCTGTTCCTCCCTTATGGAAACCACATCTCTTTGTTTTACCCCTGCCTTTATATTGCTGCCTAGCAGGTTGAAACCTCCGGGAATCCACCCTTTTTATTGGAAGCCTTTTCTAGAATTTCGTTTAGAGCCAGTCCGAACACATGGGCACCCAAAAAGGGGATGGAGCAAAGCTTATTCTTAGCTGCTCCATCACCTGACCAAGTTTTCAGCCATATGGCCCTGCGGGCTGAATTAGTAAGGGCCTCATTCCTGGCAGAAATCCTCACCGATTCAGCGGAAGCATCTGCCATGAATCCTGTTGCTAATTTCAGCATAGGAAGGGAGTCTAGGATGGTGTCCCTAGGGACGTTATCGATAACCTGAGTCTCTAGGTCCGACAACCAGAGAGACATAGACCTGGCCACAGATGTAGCGGCTATTTTGGCCTTAATGGTGGCTGCTGAAGCCTCCCAAGCTTTTATAAGGAGGCCATTAGCCTTCCTATCCATGGGCTCCCTTAGAGCTGAGTCCTCCTCAAATGTGATAGATGTTTTCTGTGAAACGTTCGCCACTGGGACATCAATCTTAGGAATGTCCTCCCATTCTTTGATGTCCTCGAGTTCAAATGGCAGCCAGGCTTTGAAGTCTCGAGGAATTATTAATATCTTTTCCGCATCTTCCCATTCATTCAATATCATCGCACGCACATGTTGATTGACCAGAAAGACCCTGTGGCGCTGAGACATGAGTCCCCCGAACATTTTGTGCTGTATGGTTCTTGGCTTCTCCGTATCCTCCACCATCCTAGTTTTCCGTATGGCTCGGAGTAGATCATCTGTGTCGCCTGCTGAGAACAAGTAACGCCTCCCTTCCTCTGGTAGCGAACGCAGGATCTCATCATCCCTCGGCGAGTCGGAGTTCCCGGACACCTCATCTTCCTTCAAGGACACCTCTAACATATGCGCTAACACTTTTTAGGGGGCGCTGGGGGTTCTGGCTGAGGAACATTGCTAGTCATTACAGCCTGAACTTCCTCCCGTATCATGGACCTCATGTCTGACAGGAGGGTAGTTTGTTCTTCAGAGACCAGCTTTGCAATGCAGTCCTCGCAGAGCTTTTTAATATAGGCGTCCGGAAGTTTTGCATCACATACTGCACAGCGTTTAGACTTTGTGGTACATTTCTTGCCTTTCTCTTTGGGGTTGGTGCCAGAGCCTACAAAAGAACTTCCACCCTGTAGTAAACAAGGTTCAGACAAATCAATACACGTCTTCTATCTACAGGGAAAAGGAAACTCTGACGGGCTGGCACTTACATGGACCTGGGCATCCTTAGGGGATTTTGTGTCTGAATACTCACCCGCATCCATGTCTGAACAGAGACAGCCGGTGTGGAGAGCCTAATGGGAAACAATGTACCCCCCCTCCCTTCCAGGTTTTTATTACCTGAGTGAAGGTGCCTCCAAGTCATAGTCCTGCCTCCCAAATTCCAAAATTCGAAATTCGCGCCAATCTCCTGGGGCCGTACTAATCCGGAACTGGAAGTGCGGCATCCGCACATGCACCGGTGTGCGCTCCCTTGCATATCGCGCCTCCCGGAAGTATTGTATGCGTGGATGTGGCATGAGGCAGAGAGCCCTCCTCTGAGGGAAGTGGCTGGCGCCGGGAGCTTCAGCTCCACCAGCGTGGCTGAAGGACCCCTCGCTGAGAGGTGTCGGCCTGGGGCGTCTTGACAGGCTGGAAAAAGAGAGCGAGGCCCCCCCGATCTACCTGGACCTTATACATCCCACGGTACGTTCCTACGTCCGTCCTGTAAAGGGACAAGAAAAACACTGGAGAGTTAGGGAAGGGGAGAGGTTTTTAACTTCTTGTGTTCCTGTCCCTGTAGAGGGCGGAGGAAGCAACACCTGTGGTGCTGTCATGTGGTCCTGGAAAAGTGGGGTACGTATTGCGCCATATTCCGTGACCCGTAGTGTCCTCAATTTTCAGGATCTATAGCTCAGTGATGGCTTATTTTTTGTGCCTCGAGCTGGTGTTTTTATCGGTACTATTTTTACGCACATGCTATGTTTTGATCGCCTCTTATTGCATTTTGCGCAAAATTTGCAGCGACCAAAAAACTTAATTTTGGCGTTTGGAATTTATTGTTGGTACGCCGTTTACCGATCAGATTAATTGACTTTATATTTTGATAGATTGGGCATTTCTGAACATGGCGATAGCAAATATGTCCATTTTGTAACCCTTTCATTTGCAATTGGGCGAAAGGGTGACTTGAACTTTTATTTATATGTTTTTTTAATTTTTCCCAACTTTCTCTTTACTTTTTTTTCTTTTATTATTTTACTAGTCCCCCTAAGGGGCTATAAGGATCAGCTGTCTGATTGCTCATTCTTTTCTCCCGATCTGAGCAGCACCGCTCGGATAGGGAGAAATGCTCATCTCATGTAACCTGCAGTATTTGGCTGCTTTTTATAGGACCTGTCATGTGAGCTACAGGAGTCATCACATGACCCTGTGCTACCATGACAACTATTGGAGTCACGTGACATCCGGTGGCAGCCAGTGAGTAATCCTTTACCGTGATCGCCATTAAAATGGTGCTGTCACATTTTGACAGCACCATTTAAGGGTTTAACAGGTACAGGAAGATAGCGATTCCACTCGTGCCTGCAAGGCACATGTCAGCTGTACAAATCAGCTGACGTGCGCAGATTCCCACCAGCAGCCGGTGGGGATTAACATTATGATCACTAGGATGTAACTTTACTGCCCACGGTCGTTAAGGGGTTAATAGTTTTAAAAGAAGAGCTAGGATGTTATACTAATTATACTTTTAAAATGAAGGAATTTATTTTTATCTGTTACCCTCTTTCTTCTATCTAATAATTATTTTTTCTTTTGGGATAAAAAGAACATATTTCTCCAGAAGCAAGGCTGCTCAATGTGAGCAAAACTCTCCCCCTCGCTCGCAAACATCTTCATGAGCTGGTGGGAGGAAAAGGTGATAAAATAATAACAACAACCCATATGCCAAAAATTTCCATTATTTTGGTAGATTTTTTGATGATGTACTTATTATATGGAAAGCAGACAGATTATAAGCTACTGAATTTGTCCAGTATCTCAATAATGAGTGCAATCTACATGTCACCTGCCAAATGGATGATAATTCTTGAGCCTTTCTGGATCTATGTCTCATTGGCAATCCCATTGAAAATAAGGTAGACAGTAAAATGTATAGAAACTCCATTGCAGGAAATTCCCTGCCATATGCAAAAATTCAGCAGCCAAAGCATGTAACTAGTATTCTCCCAATAGGAGAATACATCAGAGCCAAGCAATGTTGTTCTTCTAATGCAGTTTTTGAAGATGAATGCAAAATTATTGATAGACTGTTGTGATCTAGAGCCTACCCATGTCATCTACTTGAGAGAGCCAAGTCCATCACAAATCACAGAACTAGGGAAGATTATTTATCAAATCAAAATAAAGACAAACTCCTGAATAAAATGGAACATAGGATTAATTTCTCTACCCAGTATAACAACCAATATCAAGATATTGTGAAAATATAAAATCTGTCTATTTTGAAAACAGACAGAATTTTCAAAAATGGTATTGAGAGAAGGATGTAATTTCTTCTCTAAAAGAGGATTTACCTTGGGAAGCATCTTGTCACCAAGTGATTATAGGAAAGAAATTAAACCAGTATGTTCTCAGTAGCTGTCTGTGGAAGGATCCCACAAATGTGGACAAAAGTTATGAGGTCTCTGTCCATATATAATAGACTATTACAACTTTAAACCGATTTACGTCAATCAGGGATATATATAGGTTTAAAATCTGTCCATATATACAGAATACAAAAAGATTCTGCAGCACGATAAATAAAAGAGAATACGAGATCACCTCCTTTATTAATTGCGTAGAAAAACTGCAAAGCATCTATACGATATCAATAATAAATCTACCAGGAGCCCGTCTGGTGCATTACAACATTTCATGAATGTCCAAAGAGGTGATGTAAAATCATTCAAAGTAAACACCATTGAAGTGATAGCCTCTTGGTTCTGCATCAGCCGTTTCCTATGTGGATAATGAAATTTGAGTTCCGGACACCAAAGGGAATGAACAATATGTCAGATATTTAGTATATTTATTGAGATTTGATGCATATACATTGGACACTTTTATTCATTCTCTTTAAGGTCATGTATTATATGTAATTATTCTAACACTATTTAATTGCTGCTAATGTGTCGCCCAGGACTATGGGGTACTCGGTCCCGGGCCAAATATTTACGGGGATGCTGTGTCACGGGTGTTTGCTGGCCATTGCCCGGTTCCGTGCCCTGGGTGCTTTTTAATGGGGAGTATTTACAGGGGAGATTAAAGTCATTAGTGTGACGCCACATGCGGGTTGCGGTTAAGATAGTGGAACCGCCGCTGCTGAGTTGATTATCCCTGGGGCTGGTGGTAATGGCAGCTGTGATGGTAGGCCCTCCTCAGGTACGGCTGAGCCCGGGGAGATGTATGGGGGAGTATTTCGCTGAATAATGGAGGCCACACTGTGGTTTGCAATTTAACAGTCTTTACTCAAAGCTGGACTCTTGGACGGCTGGTTCAGGTCCCTGTAGTTCCAGTGCCAGTTTGATGACTAAGTTGCTCTATCCCCGGCACCCTCCATGTAGTTGGGTCCCCGTAGCTTAGAACAGGTTTGGGGGCTCCGACTGTCTTTTGGTAGTCTCCTTGTTCGTACGGCAGGCAGTGTGGACCCTGTAGGATCGGTCCGTGGTTCCGATCCTCGCTTTACTGCTGATGCCCCCGGCTCTGTGGGTCAGTTAGGTCCATGAAGGTCCTCTCACTGTGCAGGTATTTGCCAGGTCACGTGAAGCTGACGCCTGACCTAGGGCCCTGTGCCCCTCTGGTGCTCTGGTCCAAGTGGTACTCGGGTGTACCTACCCTGGCGACCACTCTCCTGTGCCCCCGAGTCACTTTTACATGACTCCGCTCTAGGCATGTCTCTCCTTGACTCTCTACACCTGACTCCTCACTGTCCCCACCCTCAAGGCTGTCTAGTGCCCTGGACTAGCTCCGCCCTCTAGGTGGCCATCCTTTTGGTGTCTAACTAGCCAATTTTCCCTGGTGTGGAGTGGAAACTAGGATTTTGGTGTGCAGATGTCACTGACACTGTGGTTGAAGGCCCTCCGCAGGTAGGGCTGAGCCTGGGAGATGTATGATGGAGTAATACATGTAATAACAATCCACGGTGTGGCCTCCCTTAACAGTTTCTACTCACTCTTGACCATTGGACGGCTGGTTAAGGTCCCTGTATTGCCAGTGCCAGTTGACTCGGTTGCTCTGTCCCTGGCACTCTCAGTGTGGTTGGGTCCCCGTAGCGGGAGCGTTTGGGGCCCTACTGTCCCTTTGTGATGGCAGTCTCCTCGTCGGCGGGCAGTGTGGACCCTGTAGGGCTGGTCTGTGTTCCGAACCCTGATCCTTGCTTTACTGCTGGTGCCCCCGGATCTGTGGGTCAGCGAGGTTTGTGTAGGTCTTCTCACTGTGCAGGTAATTGCCAGGCCATCTGAAACTGTCACCTGACCTAGGGCCCTGTGCAAGCTCTGGTCCCTGTGGTACTCGGGTGTACCTGTCCTGGCGACCCTCTCCTGTGCCCCCGAGTTACCGTTACCTGACCCAGCTTGAGGTACCTTTTTCCTCTTTCATTCTCTACACTTCACTGCCTGTCCACTCCCACCAGGTTTTCTAGTCCTCTGGTCTGGCTTCACCCTCTATGTGGCCATCCCCTTGTATCTGACTAACCAATTACCCCTGGTGTGGAGTGGCAACTAGGATTTTGGTGTGTCTTGGTGTTGCTGGCACTGGTGTTCCAGGTCCCAGGGGGTAGGCCCTGCATCCTGGTGAGGATGCAGTACCTAGTAGTGCCCTGAGTGGTTCAGGGGTGCTAGACTAACTTACCATATTCATATATGCTAATTTGATCTGTTTTTCCTACAAAAAAAAAGGATTTCCTGTTTGTCATTATAAACTATACTGGAGCTCTGCTGGATGTGCATGCTATGAGTAAGAACCCAGTGTTTGAAATGCGTAAGTGGATACCCAAAGGATAAGAAGGACTGGCCTATTTCCATTTACTTTTACTTGAATCCATGTTTTAAATATTAGAAAATAAACTGGTCTTTATATTCATCTGGACGTGCTGCTGGAATTATCCCTCACATTCTCCAGCACAGATAAGATATATGGCTGCAACCTCCAGCCATGCACTTATCTTGGCTGTGTATCAAAAAAAGAGGACAAACGTAGCTTCTTTTAAATTACTTAAATAATTTTAAAATAATGGCATGCGGTCTCCCCCAATTTTGATATTCAGCCATGATAAAGCACCACAGCTGAAGTCTGGTATTCTCAGGCTGGGAATATCCGTACTTATTGGGGCACCCCAGTCTAGTAACCTGCAGCTGCCCAGAATTGTCACAACCATTAGATGTGACAATCACTTAACTTTACCCGACTCTTCCAGATTGCCCTGGTTCAGTGACAATCGGGGTAATAAAGGCAGACAAAAAATAGGTAGGCGAGCACAACCAGTAAAAATGGAGAAAAGGATACCATGCAAGCACAATAGAATAATAGAAACAAAACAGAAAGGAAGATGTGCTATAACTGCACAGGTAGCCAAGAATGAATATAATGATAGAATTACAATGGGTACGGAAAGTATTCAGACTCCTTTACACTTCACTCTATTTCATTGCAGCCATTTGGCAGATTCAAAAAAGTTCATTTTCTTCTCATTAATGTACACGCTGCACGCCATCTTGACAGAAATGTAGAAATTTTTGCTAATTTATTAAACAAGAAAAAATGAAATATTACATGGCATAGTATTCAGACCCTTTGCTCAGGTACTCATATTTACATCACATGCTGTCCATTTTCTTGTGATCCTTCTTGAGATGGTTCTACTCCTTCATTGGAGTCCTGCTGTGTTTAAATTGATAGGACTTGATTTGGAAAGGCACATATCTGTCTATATACAGTGCCTTGCGAAAGTATTTGGCCCCCTTGAATTTGAATGTCTCTATCAGTTTTGCACAACGAGAGACTGAAATTCCTGCCCATTCTTCCTTTGCAAATAGCTCAAGCTGAGTGAGGTTGGATGGAGAGTGTTTTTGAACAGCAGTTTTAGCTCTTTCCACAGATTCTCGATGGATTCAGGTCTGGACTTTGACATGGCCATTCTAACACCTGGATACGTTTATTTGTTAACCATTCCATTGTAGATTTTGCTTTATGTTTTGAATCATTGTCTTGTTGAAAGACAAATCTCCGTTCCAGTCTCAGGTCTTTTGCAGACTCCAACAGGTTTTCTTCAAGAATGGTCCTGTATTTGGCTCCATCCATGTTCCCATCAATTTCAACCATCTTTCCTGTCCCTGCTGAAGAAAAGCTGAAGATGAGCTGTGATGCTTTTACGTCAAACATATCATTTTCCATTGTGCCCAAAAAGTTCAATTTTTGTTTTATCTGACCAGAGCACCTTCTTCCACATGTTTGGTGTGCCTCCCAGATGGCTTGTGGCAAACTTTAAATGACACGTTTTATGGATATCTTTGAGAAATGGCTTTCTTCTTGCCTCTCTTCCATAAAGGCCAGATTTGTGCAGTGTACAACTGATTGTTGTTCTATGGACAGACTCTTCCACCCCAGCTGTAGATCTCTGCAGTTCATCCAGCGTGAACAAGTCCTTTTTACTGGCATCTGGTTTGTTTTGCACAGTACACAGCAGAAACAGTTCAGTTACCAGAAGGCCAATGGTCACAAATTTTGGAGGAGATTTAATGACAGAGTTTTTCTTTGAGGTAACCTTTCTTTGTCTCTTTCTTGGTCTCTGCTCTGAGGGCTCTGTGACTCCCTCTTTAACCCACTCGTTAGTCTCGTCACTGGTTTTCCCAGGGGTCTGATGCTGCACGATTTCTTTATCTATCCCGCAACAGCGCTGTGAACTCGGCTTGGGGTTAGTAGTCAGACTCTTGATGGGTACCGGGACTCCTCTTATTTAGGATCCCAGGTTAACGGTCAATGGTTTTGGGGATAAACCTGACAAACCTCCTCGGTCCTGTTATACCGCTGTCGACCTGAACTCTTCAGCTGGCTCTCGCCAGACCTAAAGCATCCCCTTTCCATCTGGGTTACCCCTTTTCCAGTGTCTTGTGCATCTCTGATCAGTCTTCTCCTTGTTTGAGATGAAATGTTTGAGAGACGGTCGGTTCTTGCTAGATTTGCAGTGCTATGATACTCCTTACATTTCAATATGATCGCTTGCACAGTGCTTCTTGGTATGTTTAAAGTTGTGGAAATCTTTTTGTAACCAAATCCAGCTTTAAACATCTCCACAACAGTATCATGGACCTGCCTGTTTTGTTCCTTGGTCTTCATGATGCTCTCTGTGCTTTAAACAGAACACTGACACTATCACAGAGCAGGTGCATTTATATGGAGACTAGATTACACACAGGTGGATTATATTTATCATCATCAGTCATTTACGACAACATTGGATCACTCAGAGATCCTAAATGAACTTCTGGAATGAGTTTGCTGCACTGAAAGTAAAGGGGCCGAATAATATTGCACGCCCCAATTTTCAGTTTATTATTTCTTATAAAAGTTTAAAATAAGCAATCAATTTTGTTCAACTTCACAATTGTGCCCCACTTGTTTATTCTTCAACATAAAATTTAAATTTTTTATCTTTATGTTTGAAGCCTGAAATGTGGGAAAAGGTTGAAAAATTCAAAGGGGAGGACTACTTTCGCAAGGCACTGCAAGACCTCACAGCTCACAGTGTACGTCAGACCAAATGAGAATCATAAAGTTAAAAGAACTGCCCAAGGAGCTCAAAGACAGAACTGTGTTAAGGCACAGATCCAGCCAAGGTTACAAAAGAATTTCTGCATTACTCAAGGTTTTTAAGAGCACAGTGGCTTTCATAATCCTTAAATGGAAGAAGTTTCGGACCACCAGAACTCTTCCTAGACCTGGCAGTCCAGCCAAACTGACCAATTGTGGGAGAAGAGCCTTGGTGAGAGAGGTAAACAATAACCCCAAGATCACTGTGGCTGAGCTCCAGAGATGCAGTATAGAGATGGGAGTTGTTCCACAAAGTCAACTATCACTGCAGCCCTCCACCAGTCGGGCCTTTATGGCAGAGTGGCCAAACGGAAACCTTTCCTCAGTGCAAGACATATGAAAGCCCGAATAGAGTTTGCAAAAAAACACATGAAGGACTCTCAGACTATGAGAAATAAGATTCTCTGGTCTGATGAGACAATAGAACTTTTTTGTGATAATTCTAAGCGGTATGTATGAAGAAAGCCAGGCACTGCTCATCACCTGTTAAATACAATCCCAACAGTGAAACATGGTGGTGGCAGCATCATGCTATGGGGGTGTTTTTCAGCTGCAGGGAAAGGACGACTGGTTGCAATTGAAGTAAAGATGAATGTAGCCAAGTACAGAGATATCCTGGAAGAAAACCTCTTCCAGAGTGCTCTGGACCTCAGACTTGGCAAAAAAAAATATAAAGAATAAAAATTCTTTAGCAATGCCAGCTTACCAGTAATACATTTTCACCTTGCAAGAGATAGTTCATTGTGCTACTCTGTGATGGAAAAAAACAGGAGTCCTTGCCAACAACCAAGTATAATGAAAAGCAGTATCCAGTGAGCCAGTAGATGTAAAAGATAAAACTTATTATATTTTGAAAAATTATTCTTAAAAATATAGAAATGCCAATCTCTTATAGGTAATAAATGGTAGAAGTGAAAAATTATAGTCCACTAGGGATAAACCAGACTCCAACTGGGCAAAAATCCATAAGCCTAAATACAAATCATTCTCAATGGAAAAGAAATGAGTAGCAAGATCTTAGAAAAAAACTGGCACATTGTAACAGCACCTTATTATTCAATTACCAGACTGCAACACTTTGAAGGTCACTAGTACTAACCAGATAAACTGCATATGCTAATACTAATACCAATACCCAAAAATTAGTATTATTAAATGCCAGATTAACCACTAACTAATTATTTTTTATTGCTTATTATTTATTTATGCTATTTACTAAAATTCTATAAAGATGCTATTTGTTGAGCATATTAAGTGGCATCCTAATCTATAAATACAAACAGGTTGTGTTTGAGTAATAGATTAAATCTAAAGTGGTAATGCAGATATCACTACCCTTGGGGGGAAAAAGGGGGGGGGGGATTTTCTTTGCCTTTTTTTTCTGCTCTTACTTACTTTTTTTATCCTGGTTAAAATACCAGATTAAATAGAAAATTTATTTTTTAATAATTTTTAATAAGAAATTGCCTTTTGTTTATACCTAATGGTGGCCTAGTCTCCATAGAAAATATCCATACCGCCCTCCTATAGTTTATGCCTCCAATCTCCTCCTCTAATAGGTCTGGTTACACGTTCAAAAGCTTTAAACCTAAAACTGCTGAGATTCCCTGAAAGAACTTGAGAAAAAGTTTTGACACTGTGAAAGGATTAAAGGGAGCAGAACTGTAGATATCTGAGATATGTCTCCGAATTCTTTCTTAATTTACCTTCTGTACAACCAAAATATTGTTTTTTACAACTAGTACAATCTATCAAATACTGCGTAAGTTGAGTTACAATTAAGAAAACCATCAATTTTGAAGATTTTATCATTCACATAAGACTGAAAATTGTCAGATTTATGCACATACTGAGAGCAAGTGCATCTGGCTGAACCACACCTAAAAAAACCTCTGAGACTCAACTATTTACCACTGGATGTAGCCTGTGAGTAAAAAAAAAAAAAAAGACTAGGTGATAGCTTGTTTTGCAAAGTGGGCACACTTCTAGCTATATAATGAAGAACTTGCTTATTTTTTATATTTTTCTTCAAAAGATCAGTTCTATTGATATTGTTACGTAGTAACATAGTTTGTAAGGCAGAAGGAAGACATTATGTCCATCTAGTACAGCCTATTTTTAGTGCAGCTCTTCTGCAGTGTTGAACCAGGGGAAGGTAAAACCCACAGAGTAGGAGCCAATTTTCTTCATAGGGAATAATATTCTTTCCCGACTCCCAATCTGGGTCAACTATCTACCTGTAATATTGTTATTCATAACGTTCTATACTGTTGCTTTCAAAAAAAGCATCCATTCCTCTCTTAAATTCATTCAGTGAGTTGGCCATCACCACTTCCCCAGAAAGAGAGTGCCAGAGCCTCACTGCTCTTACCGTGAAGAACCCTCTTCTATGCTGATGTAGAAATTTTCTTTCCTCCAATCGAAGAGAATGCATTCTTGTTCTTGTCACAGTCCTTGGTACAAACAGATCATGGGAGAGATCTCTATATTGCCCTCTGATATACTTGTACATATTTATTAGGTCTCCCCTAAGTCTTCTCTTTTCTAGAGTAAATAGACCTAATTTTAATAACCTTTCTGGGTATTGTAATGCACCCACTTCACTTATTATTTTAGTTGCCCGCCTCTGAACCCTTTCAAGTTCAGTAATGTCTTTCTTCAGCACTGGCGCCCAAAATTGCACACAATTCTCCAAGTGTGGTCTGACCTGTGATTTGTACAGAGGGAGAATGATGTTTTCATCTCGTGCCCCCAGACCTCTTCTAATGCATCCCATCACCCTATTTGCTTTGGTGGCAACTGCCTGACACTGGGCACTCCAATTTAGCTTCTTATTGACAAAGATGCCTAAGTCTTTTTCCATGTCTGATTTCCCCAGCAGTTTCCCATTTAGTAAGTATTCGTAGCATCTGTTTCTCCTTCCCATGTGCATAACCTTACATTTATCAGTGTTAAACCTCATTTGCCATTTTTCAGCTCAATTCTCCAATTTACTCAAATCCATTCTTTAGTTGCAAGCTGTCCTCCTTTGTGTTAACTACCTTACATAGTTTTGTATCATCTGCAAATACTGATATTTTACTCTGTAAGCCATCCACCAGATCATTAATAAATATATTAAAAAGTAGAGGTCCCAGTACAGACCCCTGTGGTACCCCACTAGTAACCCTAGCCCAATCTGAGAATGCAGCATTAATAACCATTCTAAACCTCCAAATAATTCATATAGGGGTATCTATAATCAATTGTACCAACACGAAAAAAAAACCTCTAAAAGTCATATTTTATTAGTAATCAAACCACACAAGAGTGCAATTTAAAAATAAAACAAGTCGTTTGGTGCATAGATTAGTCAGAGGAGGGTCCCTGGGCAGATTCCCTGTTCTTCCCCTTCCTGACCACGGGGGTTGGCACCCTACACAGATCACGCCGTGGCACCCCCGCTCGACGTAGACTGGCCCTTTACAGCCCTATACTGCAAGCTATTCAGTGCTGCTGATCCAAGTGAGGGCCTTACAAAATACACAGTGGTTCTCTCGCATACATGTCACGATACTTTAAGAAGGGTTACCATCAGATATTTTACAGGGTACCACCCCTCACTAAATATAATGAGTGATTTCACTCCTTATTAGTGAGTCCAGAGTCCAGCACTGTATTCACCAACTGATTAGCTTGTAAAGGGTACAGTCCTTATTGCTATGCAACAGACTTATAGATGCAGTAGATAAATCCGCACAATGGCTAATCCTTCGCCACATGGGGCGGCTTGCTGACCAATGTGTTTCCCCTCCTGGACCTTAAATTGAACGGAGGTTCCTCAGGGGCTGTCCACAGTAGAGTCACATAAATGACAGACTGAAACAACAATATGTCTTAGTTAGAAAACTGGTCACCATTCCACATAAGTCATCCATCATATGTCACCACCTTGATAGACCAATACTGACATTATGTCTATATCATCAAAGAGTCACTTAGTCCTCAAATAAGGTATTCTTGTTCACTATAACAGACATATACATATAAGCTCAATCCTTTCCCCTTCCTACAAACAGATTAACTCCCTCTGGACCGCCCTCTACCTCTGCGGCTCCTCCTCCTCCTCCTCCCTCTAATTTTTAGAAAGGAGAGAAATGAGACCTTATGATCTGAGGGAGCGGGTACCCCCAGGAACAAATAAGAATTAAATGGGGCTTGGGATAGGATAGGGGCTAGGACTCAGGTCATCAATTTATCGGATTATAAGCTATCTGAATTGGAGTTGTCAGTACTGAGGGCAGGTCTGGGCTTTGTACCCACAGTAAGGTATGATTCCCTTACATGGGTAAAGGACCTGAACCTATTTATTCGAAAACTCAAGTGGAAAAAATACTTTGCGATTAATAACCGGGCGAGATGTCAGAAACTAGACATTACGACTGACATGATAAGTGACTTTGACAATTAGATGGATCTAGATGAGGAAGGCAGTAGGAGATTGGGAGAAGGCACCTTTTCCTCACTTAAGAGAAAAAGTACGAAGATGCCACCTCAGGGAGAACATGACAGCACGGAAATATTTTGTAAATTGGTAACCACGGAATTGATGAAAATTGACCCCAAGCATAACCCTGCTCCAGAGAATTTAACTAGGCAGGAAAGAGAGGCCCTGAAAGATCTTGAAAAAAATCTTGAGATTATTATAAAGCCGTCAGATAAAGGCGGGAACACAGTAGTGATGAACAGATGTAAATATCTACAGATGTTTTTGGTATTCTTAAATGACAAAGAGACCTACGAGGTCACGAGGTATGACCCGACAGATATCTTTAGTGGAGAACTGAAGATGCTACTGACAAAAGCACGGGATAACAAACTCATCTCAAAGGAGGAGCTTGATTTCCTGTTGCCCAGACACCCCAGGATAGCTACTTTTTACACAGTGCCCAAAGTGCATAAGGGACTCGATCCCCTTAGAGGACGACCAATTGTCTCAGGGATCGATGCCCTATGCCAGAATAGCAGCACGTACATTGACCAGATCCTACGACCATTCGTGACAGCTCTCCCTTTGCACATAAAGGACACCATGGACCTGCTCAGAAGACTGGAGGGTATGACAGTGGATAAAGAGGCCATCCTAGCGTCAATTGATGTTGAATCACTATATAGCCGAATCCCCCATACTTGCGGTCTTAAAGCCATTAATTATTTCCTTTCATCTCGTGGGATTCAATAAAGCCCCCAAGGTGAATTTATACGAAACCTAATGGAGTTCATTCTGACCAGGAACTACTTTATTTTCGATTCTAGATTTTTCCACCAGCCCCGGGGGCACCGCGATGGGGAGCCCATGTGCTCCCACATACGCAAACCTGTTCCTGGGCTGGTGGGAAGATACGGTGGTTTTTGGCGAGGAAGACACAATATGGAGCCCCCAGATTTCATTCTGGGGGCGATATATTGATGACGTAATCATTGTGTGGGCCGGGACCAGGGATTCCTTTATTTATTTTGTGGAACATCTAAATGTCAATGATCTTGGTCTTAAATTAACGTACGAAATAGGGGGAGATAGAATTCCTTTTTTTGACATCTTTATCCAGAAGGATGAAAGTGGACATCTGAGGACGGACATATATAGAAAGCCCAACTGTACAAACAATCTGTTGCACTGGAAGAGCTACCATCCCCCCCCTTTGAAAAGGGGCATCCCCAAGGGGCAGTTCCTAAGGTTGCGCAGGAACTGCTCCTTGGTTGATGATTTTGACAAACAGTCAAGACACCTGACAAACAGGTTCCTGCAGAGGGGATACCCGATTGACACAATAAATGCGGCCTATGATCACGCCCGGCACAGTGAAAGGACTAAACTGCTGGTCCCGAGACACAATGATGAGGATGATGTGAAAACCAGATTAATAGGCACATTTGATGACCAGAACGTAAAAGTAATGGGAATTTTGAAAAAATATTGGGGGATCCTGTTGAGTGATCCTGACATAGGTGATTCAATTACCAACACTCCATCAGTGACATATAGGAGGGGCCGGACGATTAGGGATCACGTCGTACATAGTTTGTATACCACCCCGCGTAAAACGGGGACATGGCTAGACCGAAGAGAAGTGGGAACCTTCAAATATGGAAAGTGCTCTTTTTGTAAATATATCACTCCATCGAAAGAGTTCACGAGTGTGAGAACGGGTACGATATATAAAAATAGGAATTTTGCCAACTGCAGGACAGAAGGGGTGATCTACTTATGTACATGCACTTGCCCGCTTAATTACGTAGGCAAGACAAAAAGGCATCTAAGAGTGAGGATTAGTGAACACCTTGGGGACGTGAGGAATAAAAGGGATACCCCCATTGCCCGCCATATAAACAGCTGTCATAGCGGGGATGTGGGAGCTCTCTCCTTCCGAACCATCGAGACAGTCCCGATGCCGGTGAGATGAGGAGACTGGGATAAAACCATCATACAAAGAGAGACTCGATGGATTTTTTGGCTACAATCCATCCATCCAGAGGGGCTAAATGAGCAGCTTAGCTTTGTGAGTTTCATTTGATGAATTATGTTTGTTGATGGGGAAGATATCCAGCGGACACATAAATGTACCTTCCAAAGGAAGGGGAGTGTCATATCTGAGGCCATTTAAATAAGTGGCTATATTGTATAACATTTACTTTTGTGTATTACCAAGTAGAAAAGGTATGGGTTGGACTCAATCATGATCAGTAGGTTTGATATTTTCATACTTGGTCTATTTCTGCTATAGATCTTTCCTTTTGATATCTCCCTGCAAGGATTAATCCCATGACTGCTGTATGGATCAAGTACTTCATACTGGAGGGGGTCGGGAATGTGACGTCCCCTGTACATGCCTGCATGATGGAAATGAGAGCAAGGCATGGAGCGCACCACTGTTTAAACCTCAGGGACTGGAGGTGCTGCCTCCTCCTGGATGCATTGGCTGTTGGAGGGGGTTGAATTGTGTGCTGCCTCCCACGTGGTATGCGGTGGGACCTCCCCCGGTCTGTATGTCAATCTCATGAGGCCACCGTAAATGAGGGAATATGATTCTTCTCCCTTGGTATGTGGGAGCGTCCCGATGTGACCGGAAGTACTGCCTCCCATGGGATACACGATGCCTGTTTAGAAACATCGGAGGTGAGATGACGTAGCGCTCCTCCCACAACATGCACTGGGTGCATGATGGGACTGGAAGTGACGATTAGCTACGCTCTCCACATGACAGATTCCGGGAGCACTCTGGGAACGAAAGTGACTGATCGTGACGCTCCCCCAGGATAAACGCAGTCTGACCGGGGAAGACCGGATATGAGGTAATGTTATGCATCCCACGTGGAATGCTTTGGCCGACAGGCTGGAGGGAGGTATAATGGTCCCTCCCCTATGAGATTAATCGGTGACACCGGAAATTAGGTAATATGACGCCCCTGACCGGAGGTCTATAAACCATGTGGGATGCCATATGGGATATGCGTCATCATCCACTGCACTATCGGCAAGCGACCTTGCATGTATATCCATACACCTGGAGATCTGAGTGAGTACTATGGTAGATGGGAGTTAATCTGTAGGAAGGGGAAAGCATTGAGCTTATATGTATATGTCTGTTCTAGTGAACAAGAATACCTTATTTGAGGACTAAGTGACCCTTTGATAATATAGACATAATGTGAGTATTGGTCTATCAAGGTGGTGACATATGATGGATGACTTATGTGGAATGGTGACCAGTTTCCTAACTAAGACATATTGTTGTTTCAGTCTGTCATTTATGTGACTCTACTGTGGACAGCCCCTGAGGAACCTCCGTTCAATTTAAGGTCAAGGAGGGGAAACGCGTTGGGCAGCAAGCCGCCCCATGTGGCGAAGGATTAGCCATTGTGCGGATTTATCTACTGCATCTATAAGTCTGTTGCATAGCAATAAGGACTGTACCCTTTACAAGCTAATCAGTCAGTGAATACAGTGCTGGACTCTGGACTCATTAATAAGGAGTGAAATCACTCATTATATTTAGTGAGGGGTGGTACCCTGTACAATATCTGATGGTAACCCTTCTTAAAGTATCGTGACATGTATGTGAGAGAACCGCTGTGCATTTTGTAAGGCCCTCACTTGGACCAGCACCACTGAATAGCTTGCAGTATAGGGCTGTAAAGGGCCAGTCTACGTTGAGCGGGGGGTGCCACGGCGTGATCTGTGTAGGGTGCCAACCCCCGCGGTCAGGAAGGGGGAGAACAGGGAATCTGCCCAGGGACCCTCCTCTGACCAATCTATGCACCAAACAACTTGTTTTGTTTTATAAATTGCACTCTTGTGTGGTTTGATTACTAATAAAATATATGACTTTTAGAGGGTTTTTTTTCGTGTTGGTACAACCATTAATAACTACTCTTTGTTTTCGATCACTAAGCCAGCTACCTACCCATCTACACACATTTTCCCCGAGCCCAAGCTTTCTCCTTTTACTTATCAATCTTTTATGTGGGACAGTGTCAAATGCTTTACTAAAGTCAAGATAAATGACATCCAATGATTCTCCTCAGTCCAAGTGAGCGCTTACATCCTCATAGAAGCTGATCAGTTTAGTTTGACAGTAGCGGTCCTTCATAAATCCATGCTGATATGGAGTTAAAAATTTATTAACATTGAGACATTCCATAATAGCATCCCTTAAAAACCCTTGAAACCTTTTACCCACAACAGATGTTAAGCTTACCGGCCTATAGTTTCCAGGTTCCCTTTTAGATCCCTTTTTGAATATTGGTACCACATTTGCTTGCCGCCAATCCAGTGGAACAGACCCAGTTTCTATAGAGTCTTTAAATATAAGGAATAGAGGCCTGTCTATCACATTACTTAGTCCCTTAATACCCGAGGGTGAATGCCATCAGGGCGTGGTGATTTGTCAATTTTAATGTTACTAAGTCGGTTCTGCACTTCTTCCTGGGTTAGGCAGGTCATACTTAATGGGGCATTTACATGATCACTCTGCATTTCCCTTGGCATATGCTTTTCCTTTGTGAACACAGTTGAGAAAAAAGTATTTAAAACATTTGCTTTTCCCACATCGCTCTCTATGATTTTTACCCTCATTGTTCTTTAAAGGGCCGCAACACCATCAATTTTAATCTTTTTGCTGTTTATATAATTAAAGAATAGTTTGGGATTTGTTTTGCTTTCCTTAGCAATGAGTCTCTCAGTTTCTACTATTGCTAAATGTATTTGTTTTTTTACACATTTTATTTTTTTCTCTATATCTTTTTAATGCTTCTTCGCTTCCTTCTTGTTTTAACTTCTTAAATGCCTTGTTCTTATTATTTATTGCCCCTTTTACATCCTTATTTTGCCACATTGGTTTTCTCCTGTTCCTAGCCCTTTTATTTCCGTACGGTATGGCTCGCTCGCAGTGGGTGTTTAATACGGATTTAAAAATTTCCCATTTATTTTCTGTGCTCCTATTTTTGAGGACATTGTCCCAATCAATTCGGCAAAGGTCTTCTCTAAGCTGATCAAACTTTGCTTTCCTGAAATTCAGCGTTTTTGTAACCCCCCTCCAAGGCATCTTACTGAAGGACAAGTGGAATTGTATTATATTGTGGTCTCTATTCCCCAGGTGCCCATCCACTTGTACGTCTGTTATTCTATCTGGCCTGTTGCTTAAAATTAAGTCCAGAAGGGCTGTCCCTCTAGTTGGGCCCGGCACAAGTTGGGACAGATAATTATCCTTGGTTACTGAAACCGGTTTCTTTTCTGAGATACGCAGGTTTCAGTTTCCCAGTCTATATCGGGGTAGTTGAAGTCTCCCATAATAATCACCTCATTGTGATTTGCTGCTTTGTCTGTTTCAATAAAACATTTTCAGTGGTTTCTGTTATATTTGGTGGCTTATAACAAACCCCTATGAAGATTTTATTATTAGTTTTCCCTCCTTGTATCTCCACCCATAGAGACTCCACCTCTTCATTTCCCTCTTGTATATCTTCTCTCAGTCTGGGCTTTAAACTGGACTTTATATATAGACAGACTCCACCCCCTTTCCTGTTTTTACGATCCCACCTAAACAATTCATATCCTTGCAGTTTAGCTGCCCAGTCATAACTGTCATCTAACCATGTCTCAGTTATTCCTACTATGTCGTATTTTTCCTCATACATTACCAGCTCCAGTTCCTCCATTTTATTGGTAATGCTTCTTGCATTGGTCAGCATGCAGGAAAGAAGTTTTGCTCCCCTTTTCTTAGCTTCCTTCTGAGTATCCTGTCTTGGGTCCTCTTTACGGCATCTAGTATCCTTGATTAGTTTGTCCTTCTGCTGCATGTTCTTGTCTGCTGTTTTTTCTCCCATCCCTTCTTCTTCTAATTTAAAGCTCTCCTGATGAGTGTGGTAAGCCTTCTGGCCAACGTGTGTTTCCCAGGTTTTGTGAGGTGTATCCCGTCTCTTGCGAGAAGTCCATCGTAGAGGTAATTCACTCCATGGTCCAAGAATCTAAGTCCTTGCTGCCTGCACCATCGTCGTAGCCAGTTGTTCACCTCTAGTATCCTAGTCCATCTTCTTATGCCATGACCATCGACTGGGAGGATTGATAAAAAACAACCTGTACGTTCCGTTCCTTTATTTTCTTCCCCAGAATTTCAAAGTCATCGCAAACAGTTCGTAGGTCATTCCTTGCCGTGTCGTTTGTGCCTACATGTATCAAAAGGAATGGGTAGTCGTCCTTGGATCCAAGGATATTTGGTATCCTGTTGGCCACATCCTTTATTTTTGCTCATGGGAGGCAGCATACTTCTCGTGTGGTTATGTCCAGCCTTCAGATAGTTGCCTCCGTGCCTCTTAGTAGTGAGTCACTCATTACTACCACTCTTCTTTTATTTCTGGACGCACTGCTTGTTATTCCTGAGTGTCTTTGAGTGTCTTTTCTTTCTGCTTTTGTTGACAAATTAACTTCTTTTGTTGATAGTGTGTCTTCTCTTGTAGAGATGGTATCATCCTGAGCTGTGCCATTTTCGTTCTTCAGCATGAGGGCTTCATATTGTTTGCTAAGCTGTGTGGGTGGTGTCGACCACTTGATCCGCTGGCTTCTTTTGGTCACGTGTGCACTTTTCAGCCTCTGTATGTGCTCTGAAGCTTTTTTCACTTTCCGTATCCTGAATTGTTGCTTCTGCTGAATTGTTGAATATATTAGTAGCTCTATTAAGGGTCCAACCAGGATATCCCCTAGCTTGAAGTCTGTTACATGTAAAATGCCGCTTTGACTGATAAACGCAATTCAACAGAAATTTAAACTTAAGTCTAATTAATTCTCCCAGTGGCATGTTCCTAATTACATGTGGAGGATGACATGAATTTGTGGCTAGGGTAACATTTCTTGCTGTAGGTTTATGAAAAGGACTGATTAATACTTTATTTGTGGCATTAATTCCTGCTGTCAAGGTAACATCCAAGAAATTTATTTTTATTCCAATAATGTGTAAAAGAAAGATTGAAATTATTGTTGTTTATAAATCGTACAAATTTGATTGCCCTCTCTTCCGAACCTCCCCAAATAATTACCATATCGTCAATATAACAACCTAGCCAAATTAAATCTTCTGCTAGAGGATTGGAGCCACATAAAGGGCCAGTTCCTCCCATCTCGCCATAACAATATTAACTAAAGATGAGGAGAACCTGGCACCCATGCTCACTCCAATCCTGTGAAGGAAAAATCTACCATTAAAGGAAAAATAATTGTGATTAAGAAGAAAATGCTTTGCTTCAATTAAAAAATCCTTAATCTCTTCCGTATAATCACTGAAAACCTCCAGATGGTAAATAAGGCTATCAATTGCAACCCCATGGGGTATCAAAGGATGTAAGGCAATTACATCCCATGTTAACCATGAATAATGATCTTGCCAAGGATAGTCAGCAAACCACGTCAGCAGCAGGAGGTCTTTACAATAGTACAGGGATAGTCAAATCGTGGTCAGGTAGCCGAGGGTCAAAAGCAGAAGCCGAGAGGTCACAAACAGAAGGGAGAGATAGAGGCCAGAGTCAGGAACGTCGATAAAGCTCAGTTGCTGGGAAGTCCAAGTACAAACAAGTGAGAAGGACAAATGGGTCAGGACAGGAATAAGACAGACAGGAAGGGAAAACAGCAGACAGGAGTGGGTAGTCAGGGACTGAGATGGACGGACGAACAAAAGAGGGTACGTGTCAGAACACGGTAGCTGTGGGTCAGGGTATATCAGGTAACTCATCGGAGCCAGTCACACATGCTGCAGAGCATAAACTATCCCTGGCAAAGAACCGGTGGTGTAGAGCCAAGACATAGCACCCCGGAAACCGGAATATGGCAGGGAGGAGTTAACCCCTGACATGTGCATCCCAGAGCTGGGAGAAATAATCAAACCACAGTGGCCGACACAGGCCTGGATTGTGACATGTTTCTTATGGAGTAATGGCTTCTTCCTGGCAGACTGGCCTTTCAGCCCATGTTGATATAGTACTTGGTTCACTGTGCATAATGATACAATCTTACCAGCTTTCACAGGCAGCTTCACAAGGTCTTTTGCTTTTGTTCTTGGGTTGATATGCACATGTCTGACCAAAGCCCAATCATCTTTGGTACACAGAACCCATCTCCTTCCTAAGTGGTATGATGACTGGATACTCCCATCTTGTTTGTACTTGCGTAAAAATTGTTTGTACAGATGAATGAGGTACCTTCTAGTATCTGGAGATTGCACAGTTGTGAATACATTTTCCAGTTTGGGGCTCCCTCTTGTGGTCAGTGCTGGCAGTGCAGTTGATGTGTGGAATGAAAGCCACACACCTGTGGAGGACTGGCAGTCAGGTATTTCTGATTGGACTATATAACGGAGCAGTTTTCTCCTGTTACTTGCCGGTGCTCAATGGATATCCTATGTGTTAAGGACATTCTGAAACCAGCCCTGCTCACTACCAGAACTCCTCTCAGATAAGTGGTCTTTGTACCCCTGCTTATTGTTTCCACTTTTTTGTTCTTATTTCTGCTTTGATACGAATGCTTGATTCCAATTTTGTCTGTGTGGAGTTCTTGGGTGGAATTCCCTGCTGGGAGTGTCTATATACTTAGTTCCATGATTCTGCAATGTGTTTTGTCATGCTTGGTATTAATTCAGTCCCTCATCTATATTAGTGTTTTTGGATTCCAGTAACAGTGTGCTGATGTAGTGGGGGAGAGGACGTCTGACCTCAGGGTTTTTTCCATATCAGGTATGCTGGTATTTATTAGGGTTTTTTACGGCTGCAGACAGTTGCTCCTTCCTATCCTTTCCTTTCCTATAAAGATAGTTTGGGCCTCACCTTTGCTGAATCTGTTTTTTCTAGCTTTGTGTTGTGTTTTCCTATATTATTAATTATTATTATTATTATTTATAGAGCACCATTGATTTCATGGTGCTGTACATGAAAAGGGGTTACATACAGAATACATATACAAGTTACAGTAGACAAACTGGTACAGAGGGGAGAGGGCCCTGCCCTTGCAGGCTTACATTCTATATCACCGTAGTCTTTACATGTGGGGGGCTATCTATATCTTTGGGGATTGCTCCGAGGCAGATAAGCTTTCTTATATCCCTATCTGTAAGAATATTTAGTTCTCCAGCTGTGTCAAGACGATTAGTCATAGTAGGCTTGTCCCACGGCTACTTCTAATTGTGTGTCAGGACAGGGGCGTACATAGAAATAATGGGGCCCCATAGCAAAAGTCTGAATGGGGCCCCCCACGCGATAAAAAAAATACAATAAAATATTAACATAATAAACAGCGCACGTCTTGGGGGGACATACAAGTTACTGGGGGGACATATAAGCTACTGGGGGCCGGCATATAAGTTACTAGGGGCGTATACACCGTGTGCAGAATTATTAGGCAAGTTGCATTTTAAAGATTTTTTATTATTGATCAACAACTATGTGTTCTCAATCAAACCAAAAGACTCATAAATATCAAAGCTTAATATTTTTGGAAGTTGGAGTGGGTTTTTTTTAGTTTTGGCTATCTTAGGAGGTTATCTGTTTGTGCAGGTAACTATGACTGTGCAGAGTTATTAGGCAACTTAATAAAAACCAAATATATTCCCATCTCATTTGTTTATTTTCACCAGGTAAACCAATCTAACTGCACAAAATTTCTGACATGCAAAAACAAAACCCAAAAAAATGAGTGACCAATATAGCCACCTTTCTTTCTGATGATACTTAGCAGCCGACCATCCATAGATTCTGTCATTGCTTGATCTGTTTACAATCAACATTGCATGCAGCAGCCACCACAGCCTCCAGACACTGCTCAGAGAGGTGTACTGTTTTCCCTCCCTGTAGGTATCACATTTTATGAGGGACCAAAGGTTCTCTATGGGCTTCAGATCAGGTGAACAAGGGGGCCATGTCATTATTTTTTCATCTTTTAGACCTTTACTGGCCAGCCACACTGTGGAGTAGTTGGATGCATGTGATGGAGAATTGTCCTGCATGAAAATCATGTTTTTCTTGAACGATACCGACTTCTTCCTGTACCACTGCTTGAAGTAGAAACTGGCAGTAGGTCTGGGAATTGAGCTTCACTCCATCCTCAACCCGAAAAGGTCCCACAAGTTCATCTTTGATGATACCAGCCCATAGCAGTACCCCACCTCCACCTTGCTGGTGTCTGAGTCAGAGTGTAGCTCTTTGCCCTTTACTGATTCAGCCTCTGGCCCATCCATCTGGCCCATCAAGAGTCACTCTCATTTCATCAGTCCATAAAACCTTTTAAAAATCAGTCTTAAGATATTTTTTGGCCCAGTCTTGAGGTTTTATCTTATGTTTCTTGTTCAGAGGTGGTCGTTTTTCAGCCTTCCTTACCTTGGCCATGTCCCTGAGTATGACACACCTTGTTCTTTTTGATACTCCAGTAATGCTGCAGCTCTGAAATATGGCGAAACTGGTGGCAAATGGCATCTTGGCAGCTTCACGCTTGATTTTCCTCAATTCATGGGCAGCAATTTTGCGCCTTTTTTACCCAACACGCTTCTTGCGACCCTGTTGGCTATTTGCCATAAAACGCTTGATTGTTCGGTGATCACGCTTCAAAAGTTTGGCAATTTCAAGACTGCTGCATCCCTCTGCAAGACATCTCACAATTTTGGACTTTTCAGAGCCCCTCAAATCTCTCTTCTGACCTATTTTGCCAAAGGAAATGAAGTTGCCTAATAATTAAGCACCCCTTATATAGGGTGTTGATGTCATTACACCGAACCCCTCTTCATTACAGAGATGCACATCCCCTGATTTACTTAAATGGTGGTTGGCTCTCAAGCCTATACAGCTTGGAGTAGGACAACATGTATAAAAGGTATCATGTGATCAAAATACTCATTTGCCTAATAATTCTGCACACAGTGTATACACATTAGGAATTAATCTTTATTTTAGCCAGGATATACATTTAGCAGTCCAGTAAGTAGACTATTACCGTGCTGCTGTTTTGACTGTGCCTGATGCACACGTTTGAGTCTCTGCCGGGTGCAGACACCGTGCTGAGCCGCCCCTGAGCAGTACAACCACCAATGGCTACCACCCGCCTGCCTGCCTCCAGAGGCGCAACAGAGCAGGAGGAGCCTCTAGGACACTGCAGTGTACACGACGCACCGGCGCTGTGCTTTAGACACTGACAGTCTGACACTCAGCCTGGCTGAGAATCAGGGGCTAGCTGGCGAATTTTTTCCTGGGGGTCAAGCACAAAGCAGTAGCCTCTGATAAGTGGCCTATACTTATTGGCTCTGATTCATTAAAGAGGTTGTCCAAAGCTAAATTTTACTTTACTTCCAAATGTGTTATAATTAGAGTTGAGCGCGGTTCGTGGTTCGCGGTTCGAGTGATTTTGGGGGGTGTTCTAGATCGAACTAGAACTCGAGCTTTTTGGTAAAAGTTCGGCAGTTCGAGTTACGTTCGAGAACGGTTCTATCAGCAAAAGCAGGGCTTTTTACAGCTACAGTGTGCAGGGAGCCATCGGTGGCAGCCTGGGGTAAGCTGGTAACCAAGATAAACCTCGGGTATCCAAGCAAAGCGCTTTGTTTAGTAACCCGATATTTATTCTAGTTATGTGTGCAGGGAGCCGACACTTCCCCGCTGGGCTCCGCCCCCTCCTGCACTCGGCATGTACACACACACACACACTCACACTCACCTGTCCCCAGCCATGCAGTCCCCGGCACTGGCGTCCTCAGCGCACATGGCCCCGCTAGGCTCCACCCACTTGCACTCTGCACACATTACCCAGCTTGGCTCCACCCACCTGGGACTCTGCACACATTACCCTGCTTGGCTCTGCCCACCTGGCACTCCTCACACATAGCCCCGCTTGGCTCCGCCCACCTGGCACTCTGCACACATTACCCCGCCTGGCTCCACCCACCTGGAACTCTGCACACATTACCCCGCTTGGCTCCGCCCACCTGGCACTTTGCACACATGGTCGCGCTTGGCTCCGCCCACCTGGCACTCCGCACACATGGCCTCGCTTGGCTCCGCCCACCTGGCACTCTGCACACATTACCCCGCTTGGCTCCACCCACCTGGGACTCTGCACACATTGCTCCACCCACCTGGCACTCCGCACACATGGCCCCATTTGGCTCCGCCCACCTGGCACTCTGCACACATTACCCCGCTTGGCTCCACCCACCTGGGACTCCGCACACATGGCCCCGCTTGGCTCCGCCCACCTGGCACTCTGCACACATGGCCCCCGCTTGGCTCCGCCCACCTGGCACTCTGTACACATGGCCCCGCTTGGCTTACCTGCGGTGATTAAGTCCCGCCCTCCCAACCTCAGCTGTCACTGTCCTCCATGGCCGCCACTTGACACATCTCCTCCTCTCGCTGCCAACCAGAGACTGTCACTAGCGGTGACGTCACAGGCTCTCGTGACACTTGGCTGTAAAGGTCATTGAAGTCAGTGACAGGTCTGCTATCAGCAGTGCAGGAGATCGTCACTGCAGGTAATGTACCTCGCTCCTGACAGCAGCACTTGTCATGCCCTGCAGTGACCTGGGCAGACCTATTGATGTTAGCTCAGGTCACTGCATTGCTCTCCCAGCCAATGGGGAACATTCTGCTCTTCATTGACTGGGACAGGGACTATGGTATGGATCGTCATGGGAACCGCTTGGATTACACCAGACCTGGATTTGTTTTTCTTTCTAATAAATTGGTGAAAGAGGGAATGTTTTGGGCAGTGTTTTTTCAAATAAAAATGTGTTTGTCGTCTATTTTTTTTTATTACTGACTGGGTTGGTGATGTCGGGTATCTGATAGACGCCTGACCTCACGAACCCCAGGGCTTGATGCCAGGTGACATTACACATCTGGTATTAACCCCATATATTACCCCGTTTGCCACCGCACCAGGGCACGGGATGAGCTGGGGCGAAGCACCAGGATTGGCGCATCTAATGGATGCGCCACTTCTGGGGCGGCTGCAGCCTGCTATTTTTAGGCTGGGGAGAGTCCAATAACCATGGACCTCCCTAGTCTGAGAATATCAGACCCCAGCTGTGCGCTTTACCTTGGCTGGTGATCCAATTTTGGGGGGACCCCCACATGTTTTTTTTTTTTTAAATTATTTAATTTAAAATAACAGCGTGGGGTGCCCTCAGTTTTGGATTACCAGCCAAGGTGAAGCTACCAGCTGTGGTCTGCAGGCTGCAGCCGTCTGCTTTACCCTAGCTGGCTACAAAAATAGGTGGAACCCCACGTCATGTTTTTTGCTAAATACAAGGCTAAGCACCCCTTAGTGCCACATGAAAGGCACCAAAGGGTGCAAAATTACAAAATGCAGGAGAGTGGGACATTATGTGTCTTTTTGCCACTATAATGACAGAAAACACTGATATGAAGTGTACAAGCAAAAGAAAATCACCAGAGCGCTTCTACGCTGTGAAAAGCAGTAGAAAATGGCACTGGAGTGAACATGTGACTGCCTCATGTAGGTTGAAGCTATGGATCTGTACCGCCCTGGGGGCTCGACTGCTCTCCGTCGAGCCGCTCGGATCCGGGCTCGGGTTGTCGGTGGCTCAAGCGCCTCCGGACCGGGGGCCATGTCGCTATGGAAAGGGAAGGGTGGTTTGGTTGTTTGGTTTGGGGTGGACCAGTTTCACGGCCGGAACCGCGGTGACCGGTAACAGTTCGTGACACCACCCACGGGTCGTGGTGAGGTGATGGGCACCACCACTGCGGTGAGGGTGCGGGGGCTCGTCCGGGATCGGTGGTGGGTCGCAGCTAGGGGTTGACCCCTCCGTGGGTAGGGGGTTTGTTGGTCCCAGGGCCAGGTGGCAGGAGCGGAGGGTTGCAGGACGCAGCAGCTTGCTTGCGGCGCGGTGCCTGATAGCACTGGTGTACTCACGATTAAACCACACAGAGTCAATGGTAAACCAAGTTCGGTGTAGATCGGTGCCCGCAGCCGGCTGCGTGTGTCCCCAGTGAGGTTGGTGATGTCGCCTTTCTCCTGCACCTTTAAGTTTGCTATAGTTACTCCTATGCTTCAGCAACGGTAGTCCGCTCCCCAGCTTTTGGGTACCGGAGGAGTCCTTTTGCCCGCAGGCGCTGGCCCTTTGGATCTCTGGCCCTTGGCAGTGGCTCTTATTCGGAATCGGTGGGCTGTTGCCGTCTATCGGGACTTTGGGTGGGAATGAACCCCAGAGGTTCAGTCCGCAATCAGTAGATTTGTCTGAGCCCGGTTGCTTCTGGGTTAGAACGGGGTCTGAGTACCTTGCCTGGTGCTACGGTTGACTTGTTAGCTCCCCGGTTTGGGTCCGAAGAGTCACCACCCTCTTCTCGATCCCTACGGTTCCGCAGTTCAGTCCCTGACTGGACTCCTGTAGATGGCCACCACCGTCTGCCTGCCTGACCGTTCCAAGGGGTCCTAGGTTCCGTCCTAGGCCCCTGACTCTCAGCTCGCCACTTTTACTCCTCTCACTACTCCTCTCCCCACTCGACTCACTTGTCCTTTCCCTGCCTCAGGACAGCAGACTCCTCGGAGGGCGTGCCTATCCACCTGGCTCCGCCCACCTGGTGTGCCTGGCTAGACCTGAGGAAGGCGGTCAGGACTTGTTGGCTGCTGGTGCCTCACTGGGGTGGAGGGGTGTGTGGTATTGTGTGTTGTTACCTGTGACCCCTGGGGGTCCAGGGTGTCACAGATCCTGGGTAAATGTATTTTCCCTCCTTCTGTTTTTTTGCAGTACGCAAACAAACGGAAGGCACACGGATGACATACGGACCGTATATGGAACAGAAACGGATGCCACACGGATGCACCCATAAAAAAAACGAACAGTTTTTTTGCAGACCGCAAAAACGGATCGGTCGTGTGAATGAAGCATTATTCTGGTCTGACGTTTATAAACAGCAGGCAGAAATAAGTGAATAGCGCCCCCAGCGTCAGAAAATCTCCGGGGTTTCAGGGGGTAGCCGAGACCCTGGAGATCAGGATTTAGGCCGGTTTTTCCGGTCCCCGCTCACATGATCACCAGTATACACAATATACCGATGATCACGTTACAGTAAATGACAGCGTCGGTAAAAATGATTTATCTCCCATCTGGCATGAACAAACATGTCAGATGGGAGACAAATCTCCTCCCCGGTCCCCTCAGGTCCCCCGCTGTCGCCAAAGTGCCTCCCCTGACCCCCTCCCGGAAATCCAAGATGGCCGCGCGCACAGCAGCGCGCCGGCCGCATTTACCCTACTCCTCTGATTTCTGTCGCATGTGCCATGACATATGCAACAGAAAACTCCTCCCCAGGCCCTGCCAGGTCACCCCCTATAACCACACCGGTGTTCCCTGGTGTCCCACGGTACCTGTGCAGCATTGATCCCCCGCGGCACTCTCCTTTACAATAGACGCTGCCGCATGCACAGAGCGGCTGTCAGCTCAGCTTCCTGTGTTCAGACACAGTGAGTGGTGGTTATGCATCTGTAAGCTAAATGGGCGGCACGGTGGCTCAGTGGTTAGCACTGCAGTCTTGCAGCGCTGAGGTCCTGGGTTCAATTCCCACCAAGGACACCATCTGCAAGGAGTTTGTATGTTCTCCCCGCGTTTGCATGGGTTTTCTGCGGGTTCTCCGGTTTCCTCCCACACTCCAAAGACATACAGATAGGGAATTTAGATTGTGAGCCCAATGGGGACAGTGTTCCCAATGTATCTAAAGCACTATGGAATTAATAGCGCTATATAAATGAATAAATGATTATTATAAATATTACTGCAATGCCCTGCTCATGAGGTAAGGAACATAGTTGACAGGAGAGCTATACTACATTTCCAAATGGAGGTATTTGATTTTATAGTTGCCCTGCTGAACGACTACCAAACATGAGAGTCCAGAGAGTAGTAGAGATGGGTTTCAAAGCCGCGCCAATGACCGACAGATCGTGAAGGTTTCAGATTAATGTTGCTTTATTTTGTGCACAGGTCAACGCGTTTCAAGAGACTCAACTCTCTTCCTCAGGACAAGCTGGCAAAGAACATCAAATCTCACCTCATCTTGAGATTTGATGTTCTTTGCCAGCTTGTCCTGAGGAAGAGAGCCGAGTCTCTTGAAACGCGTTGACCTGTGCACAAAATAAAGCAACATTAATCTGAAACCTTCACGATCTGTCGGTCATTGGCGCGGCTTTGAAACCCATCTCTACTACTCTCTGTTATCTGCCATTGTGGGGACCGCTGCCGTGGCTTGGAGTTACATGCATTTACAGGAGTTGTGACTTTCACAACCCCTCTTGGTGAGTAGGATTGCTCATTTAGGACCCCGTATATACTGAGGTAAGACCCTATTGCGCTTCTTTTTCCACAGATTCTCTTAAACATGAGAGTCCGTTATACGCCACAAGAAAATACATCTAAATAGTGAGCTCTGATGTTTAGTGTTCATTCAGCAGGATAACTGGACTTAAAGGGGTATTCCATCTCCAAGATCCTATCCCCAAAATATAGTAGGTGGAATAGCAACAATATCAGCAAATACCAATATTTGGAAATGTAGAATAGTTCTCCTGATTAGGCATGCCCTTACCTCATGAGCAGGGCATTGCAGCTTTGGTAGAAACACTTACGACATGGACTCTGCTGCTGTGGACCCGGGGAGAGTGGGTGCAGATTCATTGTACCCACACTCCTCACATGGAGGGTCTGCACTCCTAGAAAATGGGGGATACGTTCCCTGAGCGTGTCCCCCCATATTCTAGATGGTCCAGAGTCATTGTGAGACCCCCTTATTTTTTTTCTTACAATAAATTGGTGAAAGAGGGAATGTTTTGGGGAGTGTTTTTTCAAATAAATTTGTTTTGTCTATTTTTTTTGTTAGTACTGACAGCTTGTGATGTCGGGTATCTGACAGATGCCATGACATCGCAAACTGCTGGGCTTGATGTCAGGTGACCTTACAGCTAGTATCAACCCCATTTATTACCCCGTTTGCCACTGCACCAGGGCACGGGATGAGCTAAGGTGAAGCGCCAGGATTGGCGCATCTAGTGGATGCACCACTTCTGGGGCGCCTACGGCCTGCTATTTTTAGGCTGTGAAGGGCCAATAACTATGGACCTTCCCACCCTGAGAATACCAGACCACAGCTGTCCGCTTTACCTTGGCTGGTGATCCAATTTGGGGGGTACCCTACTTTTTTTTGTAATTATTATTATTTATAAAATAATTATGAAAAAGAGCCTGGGGTGACCTCCACATTGGATCCCCAACCATGGTAAAGCTGCCAGCTGTGGGTTTTCAGGCTACCGCCGTCTGCTTTACCCTAGCTAAAATCTATCAAAAATGGGGGGACCCATTTTTTCAAACTATTTTTTTAAATAAAAAAAAAATTAAAGGGCTTCCCTGTATTTTGATTGCGAGCCAAGGTAACGCTAGGCAGATGGGGGTGGCATACCGTAGCTGTCCGCTTTATCTGCGCTGAGAATCAAAAATACCGCGGGGCGCTATGTCATTTTTTTAATGATTTATTTTTACAGTTCTGTTATGTCAGGCAATCAAAATACAGGGAAGCCCTTATTTTTTCTTTTTTTAGTTATTTAAATAAATAAGGCTCCCGTTGCATTTTTTGTATTGCTAGCTATGGGTAATCCAAGCAGCTACTGGCTGCCAACCCCCACTGTTTGGTGTTACCTTCACTGGCAATGGAAAATCCAGGGAAGCATTTTTTACTTTTTTTTTTTACCAAAAAAAAAAAAAAATGACGTGAGCTTCGCCATATTTTTGTATGATAGCCAGGTACAGCAGGCAGGTACGGGCTGCCCCCAACCCCCAGCTGCCTAGTTGTACCCGGCTGGGAACTTAAAATATAGGGAAGCCCTTTTTTTTAATTATTTCATGAATTTCATGAAATAATTAAAAAACAAATGATATTAGCTTCGCCCCATTTTTGTGTCCAGCCAGGTACAACTTTGCAGCTGGGGATTGGAATCCGCAGCACAGGTTAGCCCGAGGCTTGTGGGCGCCTCTGCTGCGAATTGCAGTCCGCAGCCGCCCCAGAAAATGGCACTTTCATAGAAGCGCCATCATCTGGCGCTGTATCCAACTCTTCCAACAGCCCTGGTGACGGTGGCTTGCTGGGTAATAAGGGTTAATACTGGCTTTGTATTACTAGCTAGTATTAAGCCAGAGATTCTTAATGTCAGGCAAGTTTGACCCGGCCATTAAGAATCTCCAATAAAGGGTTAAAAAAAGACACCACACACAGTTAAAATACTTTAGTAGAAATAAATACACAGACACATTAGAGACTCCATGTGTATTACTCCCTCTCACCCCTCCACGATCCATGGTCTTCTGTCTTCTTTCCCCTTCAACACATGCAGCTCTGCTCCATCAGACAGCATGGGAGAAAGGACGATGCTTGCCGTGCAGCCTGAGTGATCAGAGGCTCCGTGCTGAATAGCGGTGACGTCACCACTGACAGGCGCGTTGCTATGGCAACAGTGATCTCCGTTATGGACCGGCTGTGTCAGCCGGTCACTAACGGAATGGGGAGACGACCGTGTGCCAGAGCATCTCGCCAGTACACGGAGATACACAAACGATCACCGCGTACTGGGAGATGCACTGACAGGACCTAGGACAGGACATGACGACTACCCATGTGACCAGTCTGTAGCCAATGAGATAACAGACACGTGATTGGTCACATGCTATTTTGACGACGTCACGTAGGTCCTGTCAGTGCTGCTGGTTACCGGGAGGACGCAGCGATTATCGGGAGGAATAGCGGCAGGAGACAGAGTGCAGGACGCATCTCAGGGACAGGTAAGTGTTATGGCAATGTTTATTAACTGTATGTGTACATTTATAATGTGTTTTTTTGTGTTTGTGATTGCCTCCCATTGTTTCCTATGGGTTTGAGTGGTTCGCCGAACCGGTTCGCCGAACCGAACTCTAACAAGACCTCGGTTCGGCGAACCAAGCTCGAGCCGAACCGCGACCGGTTCGCTCATCTCTAGTTATAATCCAATCTTTTTTCTAAAATACATTAATGAAAAATTCTCTCACTCCTTTGCCTTATTGTTTTACTACTTCCTCTATGATGACACTTTGTTTGAAAATCCCCATTGCACCCTGGGATACTCAAACTTCATTAAGGGGCAGAGACTCTTGTCAATCTGCAGCCTCTGCCCTCTTGCTGAAACAAAGCATCATCAGTGACTTAGATTTCAGGGGCCGGGCTAATCCGTGTTTTATTTTGTATGCACCAGCTGTCAATTCCAAGAGATGCTCAGTAGAATCTTACCACTGTGCACTATTCTTCTCAGTGCACAATGACAGTGCACTCCTTCGCCAGCTCTGTTCAGAAGGGACGTCACTTGTGGGAATGGCTCTGGTCTCTGCTTGTTCGTTCTTTACTTAGCATGTGCACTGACCGTGCGGTCTGCTGCCAGCTTGTCACTTGTAATAAGAGCCGGCGAGGGAATGCACTGCCATTGTGCACTGAGAAGAATTCTGCACAGTTACAAGATTCCACTGACTATCCGTGGTAATTGACAGACGGCATAAAATCAATAGAGCAGGGACGAGCCCAGCTCCTGAAATGGACATCACTGATGAGAATTAATTTCAGGGAGGGGGCAAAGGCTGCGACACTGACCACAGCCTCTGTCCCCTGATCATGACTCGCTTGAACCTCCTAGTATGCACTGGGATTTTCAAACCAAGCGACATCATAGAGGAAATGTAAAAAATAAAGCAGTTAGAGAAGTGAGGGAAGGATAGGGAATTTCTAATTACAGTACTGTATATTAGAAAAATATTAAATTGCGAATTTAGATAGACAGAGATTTAGGAATAAAATAAAATTTCATTTCGGACTAGTCCACTGCCTAACATCAAGTGCATGTTCCAACCTTTACAGTTTCAGGTCTTATCCTAAGGACAGGCCATTATCACATCTGGAGATCCATCTATCAGCCGACTATATAGCAGTATTACAGCATTGTACCATTGATGTGAATAGAACAACCCTGGAATACCTTCAAGAACCTCTTAAAAAAGTACAAACCAGCAGCAGCCAAAAGTAACAGTGCCCGACGTTTTCTGAGCACCGCACCGTCTGACGCTCACTAAGCACCTCAGGGCCTGACCCTTGCTGAGCACCGCACTGCCTGACGCTCGCTCAGCACCGCAGGGCCTGACGCTCGCTCAGCACCGCAGGGCCTGATGCTCGCTCAACACCGCAGTGCCTGACGCTTGCTGAGCACCGCACTGCCTGATGTTTGCTGAGCACCGCACTGCCTGATGCTCGCTCAGCACCGCACTGCCTGACACTCGCTCAGCACCACACTGCCTGACGCTCGCTCAGTACCGCACTGCCTGACGCTCGCTCAGCACCGCACTGCCTGACACTCGCTCAGCACCGCACTGCCTGATGCTCGCTCAACACCGCAGGGCCTGACGCTCACTCAGCACCGCAGGGCCTGACGCTCGCTCAACACCGCAGGGCCTGAAGCTCGCTCAGCACCGCACTGCCCGACGTTCGCTCAGCACCGCACTGCCCGACGCTCACTCAGCACAGCAGGGCCTGACGCTCGCTCAGCACCGCACTGCCTGACGCTCGATCAGCACCGGACTGCCTGACGCTCGCTCCGCACAGCCTTACGCTCGCTCAGCACCGCACTGCCTGACGCTCGCTCAGCACCGCACTGCCTGACGCTCGCTCAGCACCGCACTGCCTAGCCCTCGCTCAGCACCGCACTGCCCGACGCTCGCTCAGCACCGCAATAATAAAATAAATAATAAAAAATAGTCTTACCAAAGTGCCCCACAGTAATTACTGATACATTTAAAAATAATTCAATTAAACAAATCTATAAATAGCTACATTTCTTTTTAGTAATGCACCAACAAACTAGTCATACAATTACCAAATAATACATACTACATAGTGATACTGAACAGCAACCACATATCAAAATCAATAACACTACTATACATTGCAAAATAATGCCGCCACACCATGACCAAATATTATCACCACATGGAGTCTGAATATAACCAGCATCCTGTTACTGAGCAAAGCCCACTGCACCAAGACCAGTGGGATCACACCCCAAATCCCCCCCACCCCAAGTCTGCAGTGTGTGAACTTGGCCTAAAGTAGTATGTCCTCCTTCGTGCCCTTCACCACACACAATATAAATTTTCACATCTTCCTCCCCCATATAATGGTAACGATTATGACCCTCTTTATAGCCTTAGGATCTATAGTAAAACTCTGCACAGTACCAGGATAATACACACAGTGATGTCACAGTACAGGGATAATACACACAGTGATGTCACAGTACAGGGATAATACACACAGTGATGTCACAGTACAGGGATAATACACACAGTGATGTCACAGTACAGGGATAATACACACAGTGATGTCACAGTCCAGGGATAATACACAGTGATCACAGTACAGGGGTAATACACAGTGATGTCACAGTCCAGGGATAATATACACAGTGATGTCACAGTCCAGGGATAATACACACAGTGATGTCACAGTACAGGGATAATACACACTGTGATGTCACAGTACAAGAATAATACACACAGTGATGTCACAGTACAAGAATAATACACACAGTGATGTCACAGTACAGGGATAATGCACACAGTGATGTCACAGTACAGGGATAATACACACAGGGATGTCACAGTACAGTGATAATACACACAGTGATGTCCCAGTACAGGGATAATACACACACTGATGTCACAGTACAGGGGTAATACACACAGGGATGTTACAATACTTAGGGATGTGAAAGTACAGAGATAATACACACAGTGATGTCACAGTACAGGGATAATACACACAGTGATGTCACAGTACAGGGATAATACACACAGTGATGTCACAGTACAGGGATAATACACACAGTGATGCCACAGTACAGGGATAATATACACAGTGATGTCACAGTACAGGGATAATACACACTGTGATGTCACAGTACAAGAAAAATACACACAGTGATGTCACAGTACAGGAATAATACAATGATGTCACAGTAAAGGGATAATACACACAGTGATGTCACAGTACAGGGATAATACACATAGTGATGTCACAGTACAGGGATAATACACACAGGGATGTCACAATACAGGGATAATACACACAGGGATGTCACAAAACAGGGATAATACACACAGTGATGTCACAGTACAGGGATAATACACACAGTGATGTCACAGTACAGGAATAATACAATGATGTCACAGTAAAGGGATAATACACACAGTGATGTCACAGTACAGGGATAATACACATAGTGATGTCACAGTACAGGGATAATACACACAGGGATGTCACAATACAGGGATAATACACACAGGGATGTCACAAAACAGGGATAATACACACAAGGATGTTACAATACAGGGATAATACTTAGGGATGTGACAGTACAGAGATAATACACACAGTGATGTGACAGTACAGAGATAATACACACAGTGATGTCACAGTCCAGGGATAATATACACAGTGATGTCACAGTACAGGGATAATACACACAGTGATGTCACAGTACAGGAATAATACACACAGTGATGTCACAGTACAGGGATAATGCACACAGTGATGTCACAGTACAGGGATAATACACACAGTGATGTCACAGTACAGGGATAATACACACAGTGATGTCACAGTACAGGGATAATACACACAGTGATGTCACAGTACAGGGGCAATACACACAGGGATGTTACAATACAGGGATGATACTTAGGGATGTGACAGTACAGAGATAATACACACAGTGATGTCACAGTACAGGGATAATACATACAGTGATGTCACAGTACAGGGGTAATACACACAGGGATGTCACAGTACAGGGATAATACACACAGGGATGTCACAATACAGGGATAATACACACAGGGATGTCACAATACAGGGATAATACACACAAGGATGTTACAATACAGGGATAATACACACAAGGATGTTACAATACAGGGATAATACTTAGGGATGTGACAATACAGGGATAATACTTAGGGATGTGACAGCACAGAGATAATACACACAGTGATGTGACAGTACAGAGATAATACACACAGTGATGTCACAGTCCAGGGATAATACACACAGTGATGTCACAGTACAGGGATAATACACACAGTGATGTCACAGTACAGGAATAATACACACAGTGATGTCACAGTACAGGGATAATACACACAGTGATGTCACAGTACAGGGATAATACACACAGGGATGTCACAGTACAGTGATAATACACACAGTGATGTCACAGTACAGGGATAATACACACAGTGATGTCACAGTACAGGGATAATACACACAGTGATGCCACAGTACAGGGATAATATACACACAGTGATGTCACAGTACAAGAATAATACACACAGTGATGTCACAGTACAGGAATAATACACACAATTGTAACGCCTGGTCCCACCAGACCCCGGGGGGGGAGCTCTCCCTCACATCTGCCCAGTCCCAGCATGGCTCCCACATGCATTCCTGCCCCCACTCCCAGGCAGAGAAGGCCTTCCACTTACCGGCCCCAGGGCTCTGCAGATGTTGCTCCCACTCCAAGGCCTGCTGCAGTTTCCTCCTCACACAGAATTGCTGTAGGTGATTCTAGGCTGCGTGCGAGGCCACGCCCCCTTTCTTAAAGTGGCATGCCCCAAATCCTGGAAGTGATCTCAGAGGTCACCTGCTGCCTAATAGGTATTTAAGTTCACTTCCCCCGGCAGCAGGCGCCCGAGCAACGCCTCTATTAGTGCATTGCCAGTGTCCTAATCTGTCTATGCTATTGTTTATGATCCGTACATTTGTTACCTGATTCTAATCCTGTGTCTCACCGTAGTGCCATCTATACCATACCGGCTGTGGACGTCACCACCTATTCCTACCGTGGACGTCACCGTGCCATACCTGCCGTGGACACTATCTGTACCGTACCGGCTGTGGACGTCACCACCCATTCCTACCGTGGACGTCACCGTGCCATACCTGCTGTGGACACTATCTGTACCGTACCGGCTGTGGACGTCACCTGCTGTGAAACATCTCCGGTGCCACTTCCGTGTTCCGCCTGCCGCGGACATCGTACCCGAGCCACGCCTGGCCGTACAGAGACTCCTACCTCCGGTCCCTGACTGCCGTGCATTTAGGCCTTCTGGGGAGGCGCCGCACAGTCCCTGTATAGGGGTTCGCTGCTGGCCGTCTTCTCAGGGGAGTCCGGTGCACGGTCCAGTGGGTCCACCTCCGGACGTTCGCCGCTCCTCGGTGAGCGTAACAACAATGATGTCACAGTAAAGGGATAATACACACAGTGATGTCACAGTACAGGGATAATACACATAGTGATGTCACAGTACAGGGATAATACACACAGTGATGTCACAGTACAGGGATAATACACACAGGGATGTTACAGTACAGGGATAATACACACAGTGATGTCACAGTACAGGGATAATACACACAGTGATGTCACAGTACAGGGATAATACACACAGTGATGCCACAGTACAGGGATAATATACACACAGTGATGTCACAGTACAGGGATAATACACACAGTGATGTCACAATACAGGGATAATACACACAAGGATGTTACAATACAGGTATAATCCTTAGGGATGTGACAGTACAGAGATAATACACACAGTGATGTCACAGTACAGGGATAATACACACAGTGATGTCACAGTACAGGGATAATACACACAGGGATGTCACAGTACAGGGATAATACACACAGGGATGTTACAATACAGGGATGATACTTAGGGATGTGACAGTACAGAGATAATACACACAGTGATGTCACAGTACAGGGATAATACACACAGTGATGTTACAGTACAGGGATAATACACACAGGGATGTCACAGTACAGGGATAATACACACAGGGATGTTACAATACAGGGATAATACTTAGGGATGTGACAGTACAGAGATAATACACAGGGATGTGACAGTACAGGGCACTTTGATTCTTTAGTGTTACAGGCAGACATTTGAACATTATAATGCTCACCTGCTCCTGTGCTGTGAGAGATATTAGTGGCTCCCCTCTCTGCTGCACTTCCTGTCCTGGCTGTGTTCAGAACCTGTCCTGTGCTTTTTCTTTCTGGTTCTTCTACTCTCTGCTTCTCTTTGTGTGCTCTGCTTTCTGTTTGCTGTGCTGATTCTGCTCCTTCTGGCTTGTTGCTCTGCTAGGTTTTCTCTGGTCTCTGCTCATTATGCTCTCTGCTCCTTCATTGCTTCTTCTGCTCTGTGTTTTTCATCTTCCTATCTCCCGCGCTGTTCTGAACAAGCTCCGCCCCCTCTCCTGATTGGCTGTTCGCCTCCTGCCATCTCTCACAGCTCTCCATTGGAAGAAAATGCTGCCCGGAGACTCCCTCCTCTTCAGAGGCTGCTGTGTGCAGTGTCTGCATTTCGATGTTGCAGCCAGCGTACGGCTATGAACAGTGCGAGCCCCTAGCTCCCTTAATCAGCTGCTTGGTGACCTCCCCGGGGCAGCCCGCCTGTGCTGAGAATTATGAAAGTGAAAGTGCATACAGAGCGGGCAGCAGTCACGGGGCCCCTTTCAGGTCCCGGGCCCCATAGCAGTGGCGTGGCCTGCCTCTATAGACGGTACGCCACTGTGTCAGGATTAGGTCTGCAGTCCGTTAAGGTTCCAGCCACTCTGTTACCTTTCGGGTTTCCACATTTTTTGATCCCTGAATCATAACATTGTACTCAATGATGAACCAGACTTGTGCAAGTCCACAATTCTCTTACTTAGATCTTGGCTAATTTCTTTTGACTTTCCCACGATGCTACACAAAGAAGCAGTGTGGTTCAGGTATGCATTAAATTACATCTACAGGTGGGTATCTAATTAACTTAGATGTTGCCAATAAACTTATCAGAAGCAAACACATGACGTCATCATACAGGCTGAACCATATTGACTAAAGGCATAGCACTCTTAGGCGGACTTTGCACACTACGACATTGGAAGCCGATGCTGCGATGCTGAGTGCGATAGTCCCCGCCCCCGTCGCAGCAGCCATATCTTGTGATTGCTGCCGTAGCGAATATTATCGCTACAGCAGCTTCACATGCACTCACCTGCCCTGCGACGTCGCTCTGGCCGGCGAACCGCCTCCTTCCTAAGGGGGCGGGTCGTGCGGCATCACAGTGACGTCACACGGCAGGCGGCCAATAGAAGCGGAGGGGCAGAGATGAGCGGGACGTAAACATCCCGCTCACCTCCGTCCTTCCGCAAAGCCTGCGTGAGACGCGGTGACGCAGGTAGGAGATGTTACACGCTCCTGCGGCATCTCACACAGCGATGTGTGCTGCCGCAGGAACGAGGAACAACATCATATCTGTCGCTGCTGCCAAATTATGGAAATGTCGGACCCTACACCGATGATACGATAATGACGCTTTTGCGCTCGTTAATCGTATCAAAAAGGATTTACACACTACGATATCGACTGCGACGCCGGATGTGTGTCACTTTCGATTTGACCCCACCGATATCGCACCTGCGATGTCGTAGTGTGCAAAGCCCGCCTTAGTGTATGTAAACTTTTGACTTTGCAAAAAAGTGATAAAAATGCCTAAAACACAAAATGCCAAAAAACACATTCTTTCTTTTTCATTCTGGCAAAGCCCCTCACTATACAGCACATTATATATATCAACTCGCTATTAAATCCATTCTACGCCCGGGTGTCAATGATATAGCTTTGAAATGGTCTTTTGTGAGTGACCAGCGTGTCTTCTCAGTAAGAGAATAGAGAATTGTGGACTTGCACAAGTTTGATTCATCATTGACTGCAATTTCCAGATACCTGAAGGTGCCTCATTCATCTGTACAAACAATTATATGCAAGTGCAAACAAGATGGGATTGTCCAGCCATCACATCACTCAGGAAGGAAACTGCTTCTGTTTAGTAGAGATGAACGTGCTTTGGTCAGACATGTGCATATCAACCCTAGAATAAAAGCAAAACACCTTGGAAAGATTCTGGTCCAAAATGGCGGGACGGCACGTGATCCGGCCTATACACAGGCAGTGTCACGGAGTGCACCGGCCAATTACAGGTATGTCAATACTTGGCATGACTGTGATGGCTCCAGAACTGCCCACAGCCTAAAAGCTTGCTGATTGGCTGCTCTACAAACTTTCAACAAGCTTTATTCAGGTAACAAACCCGAACAGGAACTGGACGAACAGTAAAAAGTCTGTGTTAAGGTTTGGACCACGAACGTTACAGTACGAGTTCCGACATCCTTATCTACTATGGCAACAATCTGGCCATTGCAATAACATCACGGGGGTACTGATTGGATGGGAGAAGAAGCACGATCCCTCTCCCAATCCTCTAAATGCCGTGTCAGATAATCTGAGCTCCCAGCGGCGATGCACAGCGGCTGTGCCCCCATAATCGCCGGTACATACTGGGTACATACTTGGTCTGAAAGTACCAGACTAGCAGGACGTACACAGTATGTCCAATGTAAGTAAGGGGTTAAATGTTGTTGACCTCATTCTGCAGGCTGATGTGCTTCACAGGATATCAAATGTATATTGTTTTATTTTTCACTACTTTTAACAATAAATTTACTTAAAAAAAAAATTGTGTCATCATATTCTAAGTAACATATCTGCTTTTTTGGGTTTTTTTGTTTATTGAGAGATAGCATAGGGCACTTTCACACTTGCGTTGTGCGGCAACCATCACAATGCGTTGCGTGACGCATGTGACTGATGCCTTGCATATAGTGTGATAATAAAGGCAACGGATTCCTGTGAAATAACGCGTTGCGTTAAGTTTTCTTTAGCCGAGAGAGAGCCCCCATCATCACCGCACACGCAGGCACTACTGCACCTATCATCACCACACACACACAGGCACTACCGCCCCCATCATCACCGCACACGCAGGCACTACCGCGCCGATCATCACCGTATACAACCCGGCACTACTGCACCCATCATTACCGCAAACATGCTGGCACTACAGCCCCCATCAACACCGCACACACCCCCGCACTACTGCACCCATCATCACCGCACACACCCCGGCACTACTGCACCCATCATCAACGCACACACCCCAGCACTACTGCACCCATCATCACCGCACACACCCCGTCACTAATGCACACATCACCGCACACACGCAGGCACTACCGCACCCATCATCACCGCACACACACCGGCACTGCTGCATCCATCATCACTGCACACACTCTGGTACTACTGCACGCATCATCACCGCACACACCCCGGCACTACCGCACCCATCATCACTGCACACACGCAGGCACTACTGTACCCATCATCACCGCACACACCCCGGCACTACCGCACCCATCATCACCACACACACGCATGCACTACAGCCCCCATCATTACCGCACACACCCCGGCGCTACTGCACCCATCATGACCGCACACACCCCAGCACTACCGCACTCATTATCACCGCACACACACCGGCACTGCTGCATCCATCATCACCGCACACACCCTGGTACTACTGCACCCATCATCACTGCACACACCCCGGCACTACCGCACCCATCATCACTGCACACACGCAGGCACTGCTGTACCCATCATCACCGCACACACTCCGGCACTACTGCACCCATCATCACCATACAAACGCAGGCACCACTGCATCCATCATCACCGCATACACCCCAGCACTACTGCACCCATCATCACCGCACATACGCAGACACTACTGCCCCCATCATCACCGCACACACCCCGGCGCTACTGCACCCATCATGACCGCACACACCCCGGCACTACTGCACCCATCATCACCGTACACACGCAGGCACCACTGCATCCATCATCACCGCACACACCCCAGCACTACTGCATCCATCATCACCGCACATGCAGGCACTACCGCACCCATCATCACCGCACACACGCCGGCACTACCTCAGTAACGTCCCCGCTGACAGCGCGACTCCCTTCAGTTTCTGCGTGGAGCTCACAGGAGCGGTAGTGTTCTACTGCCACTCCTGTCAGCTTCATGTAGCAGAGCTGGATGCGTCGCGGGACCTCGTGGATTACGCCGGACCTGGAGGAATTTTAATAAAGTGGTGAAAGAGGGTGTTTTTTGTTTTTTATTCCAAATAAAGTATTTTTTCGGGTGTGTTTATTTACTTTCACTTACAGGTTAATCATGGAATGTGTCTCATAGACACCTGCCATGATTAACCTAAGAATTAGTGGCAGCTATGGGTTGCCATTAACTCCTTATTACGTCGAGTGCGACCGCACCAGGGCAATTCAGGATGAGCCGGGTAGAGTCCCGGGACTGTCGCATCTAATGGATGCGACAATCCCGGGCAGCTGCTGGCTGATATTTTTAGGCTGAGGGGCTCCCCATAACGTGGGGCTCCCCATCCTGAGAATACCAGCCTTCAGGCGTGTAGCTTTATCTTGACTGGTATCAAAATTAGGGGGGACCGCACGGCGTTTTTTTTCAATTATTTATTTATTTTACTGCACTACATAGACCCGCCAACCGGCGGCTGTGATTGGTTGCAGTGAGACAGCTGTCACTCAGCGTGGGAGCGTGTCTGACTGGAATCGATCTTAGGCGCCGGTGGGCGGGGGAAGCAGGGAATACGAGATGGAATAATGAGAGGCCGGCATTTTCAAAAGCAGGAGAAGCCGCCAGAGCAGTGTGACAGCTGTGCAGCCCTGCGCCGGTGATCGGTGAGTATGAGAGATGGGGTGAGAGGGGGGACAGAGACCAGGAGTGATTTTAAACTATTTAGATCGTTCTGCTGGACATGCTTAGCAAGCGCAGTAGAACGTGACGATATCAGTCAGCGGATTCCGCAGCTTAGTGCATTGCGGCGGAATCCGCCCCCATAGACAATCATTAGACACCTTGGTGGATTCTAATGAAATCCGTCAAGGTGCGTTATTTTAACGACCCAAAAATGCTAGATGCAGTGTTCCCTCCGCCCGACGCTGCGTCAAAATAATGATTCAGCGTCGTCCAGCGGATGCAACACAGACATTTGCATTACGATGCTTCGTCAATACAAGTATATGGAGAATAGCGCAGTGCATTAACGGACTGCACTATTCTCCATAGCGGCGGATTGTGCTGAATGCAAGTGTGAAAGCGCCCTTATTTGTTGCAAAATGAGCTGTAGTTTCTAATGGTGCCATTTTGGGTATTGGGTCTTGTTGATAGCATTTTATCTAATTATTTTAGGCATGGTGAGAAGTTTTTATTTAAAGAGACATTTCATTTTATTTGACTAATTTTTTGAACCAGCAATTGCATGGAAAATAGCATTCAAAATGATCATAGCTTGCCATTTTAACACCAATTAGGTTATATATCTGCTATAGCGTAATAGGCAGCTTCTGATGGCAGACCTAAAGGCCATGGTAACGCAGTTAGACAATTATGATCACATTTGCATGAGGACAGATGGGCTGACAGTACTTTTTAAGAAGCAAGGTTAATACTTAATCATTAGAGCATTAATCCCAGAAAATAATTTTAAACTTGAAGCTTGTGGTCATTATTAAATTGCTTCTTGTCCGCATATAATTTATTAAATAGGTCAAACATCTAAGTTTACAACAGAAGAAAGCAAATAATATAATTTTTACTTAGTTACCTTTTATCAGGGATTCTTAACTCTTTATAAAGCTGCTCAGCTTTTTTGTGCATACCATCAAATATCAGTTTGTAGATGGTGTCATGTAATGAATGGTCTAAATAAGGTTTATCAAGTTTTTCTTGAAGAGAACGCTGAATTCTCAGCAATTTGATTTGATCCTCTGTGACCTTTAAAATACAATTAAAATATAAGGTACAATTAATTTTCATACACAGTAATATTAAAAAAAAAAAAGAACATTTTTTGTAATTTCTGTTTGAATACAGGAGCAATGAAAAAAAAAAACCTTGTCAGTACAAGGACTTGGACAAAAGTTCACTAATAATTTATGCTCTGTTAGGAAATGAAAGGCATTATCAGACAGGAACATTTTGTAATGAAAGTTATTGACAAGTGAATAGTTATTGTGTTGCTATGATGCATACAAGCTCATTATTATACAAGCAAATGTTTGCGCGAAAGATTGCTGTTTTTTTTCGATGGAAAGCAGCCATTCATAAAAGCATGTATTTCAACTTAAGATCAAACCAAGATTTTAGCACTTTAGGGTGGTGTTATGCGAACTGTGGGTATATGTATTGTAATGGTATGTGTATGTGGTGTGAAAAAAGGAGTGTCTACACCCAGAGGATAACTTCTAATTATTCACTAAATAACTCAGTAAAGTAGTCGCGGCCTTTTGCTGACTAGTGAAAAGTGTTATGGCGGACTTACGTTTGAAATTACCAATGGTGACACATTGTAATTTAAAAGGCACACCTCTACGTATACCCACAAAGACAAATTCACTCCTCTAGTGCAATGTGTTGACGAGGTGGTGCCGACTCATTACACAGTGAAATTTGATGCTGAGAAGCAATAATTTTTAATTTAATTTTTTTTTTAAGTTGAAAGATCTGGTTTTGCGAGAATCCAAAGATATAATTGTTGACAGCTATTGCACACTGCTAATATCACCCTTTTTCGAACGATATTGCGATTTTGCCCCATCTAATAAGGGCTTCAGTCACAAGTACTTAATTTGAAGAAAATGACCAGCATGCTACCCTTTTTGTTCCGTTAGGCTATGTGCACATGTTGCGTGTTAACATGCTTTTACGCTGCGTTCTGCACCACAACGTAAAAGCATGCGTCCTGCGTCCCTAGCACAATCTATGAAGATTGTGCAAATTCCATCCGCATGTTGCGTTTTAGAACGCAGCTTTTCGGCTGCTGCCAAGACGTTGCATTCTAAAAAGAAACATGTCACTTCTTTTGTGCATTTTGGTTGCAATGTCAGTCTCTCTCTCTCTGTCGCTATCTTACTGTCGGTCGGTCTCTCTCTCTCTCTGTCGGTCTATCCCTCTCCCCCCCTCTCTCATACTCACCGATCATTGACCGACCACCGGCGTGGCACTGCACAGCTGTCACACTGTGGCGGCTTCTCCAGCTTTTGAAAATGCCGGCCTCTCATTATTCCATCTCGTATTCACTGCTTCCCCCGCCCACCAGCGCCTATGATTGGTTGCATTCAGACGCACCCCCATGCTGAGTGACAGCTGTCTCACTGCAAACAATCACAGCCGCCGGTGGGCGGGTCTATGTAGTGCAGTAAAATAAATAAATAAATAATTAAAAAAAAAAAAAAACGGCATGCGGTCCACCCCAATTTTGATACCAGCCAAGATAAAGCCACATGGCTGAAGGCTGGTATTCTCAGGATGGGGAGCCCCACGCTATGGGGAGCCCCCCAGCCTAAAAATATCAGCCAGAAGCCGCCTGGAATTGCCGCATCGATTAGATGCGACAGTCCCACGACTCTACCCGGCTCATCCAGAATTGCCTTGGTGCTGTCACAATCTGGGTAATAAGGAGTTAATGGGAGCCCATAGCTGCCACTAAGTCCTATGTTAATCATTGCAGGCATCTATGAGACACCCCCAATGATTAACCTGTAAGTGAAAGTAAATAAACACATACACCCAAAAATATCCTTTATTTGAAATAAAAGACAAAAAACACCCTCTTTCACCACTTTATTAAAATCCCCAAACATACCTCCAGGTCCGGCGTAATCCTCACGAGGTCCCATGACGCGTCCAGCTCTGCTACATGAAGCTGACAGGAGCGGCGGTAGAACATCGCCGCTCCTGTCAGGTCCACGCAGCAACTGAAGTTAGTCACACTGTCAGCGGAGACGTCACTCAGGTTACCCGTGGCCACAGGTCTCGGGTGGAGGACTCGAGCTGGCCGCTAGCAACCTGAATGACGGCATCGGTGATCACGCGGCTCACTTCACTCACTCAGAAGATTTGCGGTCACCGGTGAGTCCTTCACCTGTGATGGCAAATCAAGCCACGGCACATGCACACAGCCCCAATCACAATGAAGTCGGGTGAAGTTCATCCGAGTTCATTTTGATCGCGCGGCTCTGTCTCACAGCCAGCCGTGCTCTTTTTGACAGTGCGGTCCCACTCGGCTCTGCTGCAAGTCTATGGGAATGCAGCAGAGCCGAGTGGGCCCGCACTGTCAAAAATATGCGTTCTAGATGCTTTTCCCACTCTGTCTATATGGCAGAGCAAGCATCCAGAATGCATGAATTCTGCAGGAATTCTGCAGTAACAATGCGTTTTAGAATGCAGCTTTTCGGCTGCGTTCTGAGACGCACATGCAGTTACTTACACGCTGCGGAGTAGAACGCAACGTGCGCACATAGCTTCAAACTGATAGTCTGGGGAATGGAAAACAAAGACCCACTAAAGTGAATGATGTTTGTCTGGCAATGTATATAATCCATTAAAAGATGCATCCATTTTTGCAGGAGCTCTGTTTTCTGTTTGTCTAACGCTACTGTGAACCTAGCCCTGCAGGAAAATAATATATACTGATTTATACAAGTAAAATATATCTTTGTACCGTGTTAGCCAGTAGAGATAAAAAAAAAATGTTTAAAAGAATTAAGGTACCATTAAAAGGTATCAACCACTGAGGACTTGAGTTCTTTTAAACAATTTTTTTACTGATTTATAAAAATATGAGCAAAATTTACATATTCAAGAAAACTGTATTTAAAATGCCTTTCCAAAGAATAGCCAATAAATTATAATATGAAAAGAATAAGGTTCTACAACCCCTCTCAAAAATTATGGAATCACCTGGCTCTGAAGATGTTCATTCAGCTGTTTAGTTTTGTGCCATATCGGTGATCTGTTTTGGAAAAATTATGGAATCACTCAATTATAAGGAAAAAATTATGGAATCACCCTGTAATTTTTCAAGACCAAAACTAACACCTGCATCAAATAGATCTGCTCGTTAGTCTGCATCTAAAAAGGAGTGATCACACCTTGGAGAGCTGTTGCACCAATTTAACCTAAGGAGAGGATTATCAAACTCTTAAAAGAGTGTAAATCATCATGCAATGTTGCAAAAAATGTTGGTTATTCACAGTCAGCTGTGTCTAAAATCTGGACCAAATACAAACAACATGGGAAGGTTGTTAAAGGCAAACATACTGGTAGACCAAGGAAGACATCAAAGCATCAAGACAGGAAACAAAGCAAATGTCTCCAAAACAGGAAATGCACAACAAAACAAATGAGGAACGAATAGGAGGAAACTGGTGTCAATGTCTGTGACCAAACTGTAAGAAACTGCCTAAAGGAAATGGGATTTACATACAAAAAAAAGCTAAACAATTAACAGATGACTGCCTGAAAAGAACATGTAAATTTCTACAGTTATTGATGATATGGGGATGCACTGGGAAGATGGCTGTCATTACATCTTTAATAGATGCCCAAGTTTACATTGAAATTTTTGACACTTTTCCTATCCCATGAATTGAAAGGATGTTTTGGGGATGATAAAATCATTAATCAACATGATAATGCATCCTGCCATAGAGCAAAAACTGTGAAAACATTCATTGAAAGAAGACACATAAGGTCAATGTCATGGCCTGCAAATAGTCCGGATCTCAAAACAAATGAAAATCTTTGCTGGAAGTGAAGAAAATGGTCCATGACAAGGCTCCAACCTGCAAAGCTGATCTGGCAACAGCAATCAAAGAAAGTTGGAGCCAGACTGTTTCAGAGATCTGTTTGTCACTCATTAAGTCCATTCATCAGAGACTGCAAGCTGCTATAAAAGCCAGAAGTGGGACAACAAAATACTAGTGATATACTGGAGTGTTCTTTTGTTTGTTTGTTTATGATTCCATAATTTTTTCTCCCTATTTGCTCTTGAAAAGTAACAGTTACTGACTAGCACATTATGTTTTCATGATTTTTTTTACATAGTTACATAGGTTGAAAAAAGACCTAAGTCCATCTAGTTCAACCTTCCTCCACCAGTTCTACATTTTGTTCCTAAGTCTACCTTTTAACCCCTTCACCCCCGGCCACTAAAACACCCTAATGACCGGGCCATTTTTTGCAATTCTGACCAGTGTCACTTTGACAGGTTACAACTCTGGAACGCTTCAACGGATCCTGGCGATTCTGAGATTTTTTTTTCGTGACATATTGTACTTCATGTCAGTGGTAAATTTAGGCCGATATTTTTTGCATTTATTTGTGAAAATTTAGGAAATTTTGCGAAAATTATGAAAAATTCGCAATTTTCAAACTTTGAAAATTTATGCCCATAAATCTGAGAGATATGTCACACAAAATAATTAATAAATAAACTTTCCCACTTGTCTACTTTCCATCAGCGCAATTTTCAAAACAATTTTTTTTTTCGTTAGGAAGTTAGAAGGGGTCAAAGGTCATCAGCAATTTCTCATTTTTCCAACAAAATTTACAAAAGAATTTTTTTTAGGGACCACATCACATTTGAAGTGACTTTGAGAGGCAGAGGTGACAGAAAATACCCAAAAGTGACCCCATTCTAAAAACTGCACCCCTCACACTGCTCAAAACCACATCCAAGAAGTTTATTAACCCTTTAGGTGCTTCACAGGAACCAAAGCAATGTGGAAGGAAAAAATGAAAATGTTACTTTTTAACACAAAAATGTTACTTTAGCCATAAAATTTTCATTTTTACAAGGGAGAAAAGAGAAAGTGCACCCTACAATTTATTGTGCATTTTCTCCTGAGTCCGCTGATACCCCATATGTGGTAAAAATCAATTGTTTGTGCGCATGGCTGAGGTCGAAAGGGAAGAAGCGCCATTTGAATTTTTGAGTGCAAAATTAGCTGCACTCATTAGCGGACGCCATGTCGGGTTTGAAGACCCCCTGAGGTGCCTAAACAATGGAGCTCCCCCACAAGTGACCCCATTTTGGAAACTAGAGCCCTCAAATAATTTTTCTAGATGTTTGGTGAGCACTTTGAACAACTGGGGGCTTCACGGAACTTTATATCGTTGAGCCGTGAAAAGAAAAAACATTTTTTTTACCACAAAACTGTTGCTTCAACTAGGTAGCTTTTTTTTCACAAGGGTATCAGGAAAAAATGCACCAAAAAAATGTATTGTACATTTTCTCCTGAGTACGCAGATACCTCATATGTGGTGGAAATCAAATGTTTGGACACACGGCATGGCTCGGAAGGCAAGGAGCGCGATTTGAATTTTTGAGTGCAAAATTAGCTGCACTCATTAGCGGACGCCATGTCGGGTTTGAAGACTCCCTGAGGTGCCTAAACAAGGAAGCTCCCCCATAAGTGACCCCATTTTGGAAACTAGAGCCCTCAAATAATTTTTCTAGATGTTTGATGTGCACTTTGAACCCCTGGGGGCTTCACAGAAGTTTATAACGTTGAGCCGTGAAAAGAAAAAACATTTTTTTTACCACAAAACGGTTGCTTCAACTAGGTAGCTTTTTTTTTCACAAGGGTATCAGGAAAAAATTCACCATGAAATTTATAGTGCATTTTTTCCTGAGTACGGCGATACCTCATATGTGGTGGAAAGTAATTGTTTGGGTGCATGGCGGAGCTCAGAAGAGAAGGAACGCCATTTGACAGCAAAATTGGTTGGAATCATTAGCGGACGCCATGTCACGTTTGGAGACCCCCTATGGTGCCTAAACAGTGGAGCTCCCCCACAAGTGACACCATTTTGGAAACTAGATCCCTCAAGGAGTTTATCTAGATGTTTAGCGAGCCCCAAGGGGCTCCACAGAAGTTGATAATGTTGAGCCAGGAATACAATTTTTTTTTTCACCACAAAACTGTCACTCGAACCAGGTAGCTTTTTTTTCCACAAGGGTATCAGGAAAAAATGCACCATAAAACGTATTGTGCAATTTCTCCTGAGTACACAGATACCTGATATGTGGTGGAAAGTAATTGTTTGGGCGCATGGCGGGGCTCAGAAGAGAAGGAACGCCATTTGACAGCAAAATTGGTTGGAATCATTAGTGGACGCCATGTCACGTTTGGAGACCCCCTATGGTGCCTAAACAGTGGAGCTCCCCCACAAATTACCCCAATTTTGGAACTAGACCCCCTCAAGGAATTTATCTAGATATTTGGTGAGCCCCTTGTACCCCCAGGGGCTCCACAGAAGTTGATAACGTTGAACCGTGAAAATTATTATTTTTTTTTTTAACCACAAATTTTTTGCATCAATCAGGTAGCTTTTTTTTTTTACAACGGTATCAGGAAAAACTGCGCCATAGAACGTATTGTGCAATTTTTCCTGAGTACGTAGATACCTCATATGTGGTGGAAAGTAATTGTTTGGGCGCATGGCAGGGCTCAGAAGAGAAGGAATGCCATTTGACTTTTCAAACGCACAGACGCGGTGCACTAATCGGCCGCTGCAGGACGCACGGTCAGATGCGATACAAAAAGCATCAGGGATACAGAAAAAAAAAAAAGTCACGCCAAAAACTTACCATGGATGAAGATACGTTATGTGCATCCCTGATCAGCGCTTGGCAGGACGCACGGACGGATGCGATACAAAAAGCGTCAGGGATACGGAAAAAAGTCATGCCAAAAATTGACCATGGATGCAGATACGTTATGTGCATCCCTGATCAGCACTTGGCGGGACGCACGGACGGATGCGATACAAAAAGTGTCGCAGATATGGAAAAAAGTCATGCCAAAAATTGAGCAGGGATGCCGATCCGTTATGTGCATCCCTGATCAGTGCTCGGCGGGACGCACGGACGGATGCGATACAAAAAGCGTCGGGGATACGGAAAAAAGTCACGCCAAAAATTGAGCAGGGATGCAGATACGTTATGTGCATCCCTGATTAGCGCTTGGCGGGACGCACGGACGGATGCGATACAAAAAGCGTCGGGGATACGGAAAAAAAAAGTCACGCCAAAAATTGAGCAGGGATGCCGATCCGTTATCTGCATCCCTGATCAGCGCTCGGCGGGACGCACGGATGGATGAGGTGTAAAAAATGGACAGGATACAGGAAAAAAAAAAAAAAGTTATACTCACAGTACCCAGAGGATCACTGACCAGAAGAGCTGCAGGAGGAACAGCTTTACAGGAGCAGCAGGCAGGACGTTGGGCAGATCAGCAGAATGCTCAGGAAGGACCCAGCGATGGAGGCAGAGGTGATCGGGCCAGTTAAGACCTCGGTGAAGACAGGTAAGAGGACATCGGGGGAGAGCAGAGGGGGAGAGAGGGGGAGAGCAGAGGGGAAGAGGGGGGGAGAGCAGAGGGGGAGACCGGAGAGGGAGCTGCAGAAGCAGAAGAGATAATGGGGGAGGCAGTCAGATAGCGGGGGAAGCAGATCGGGATGTCGGGGGGGCAGATTGGGGCGTGGGGGGGGGCAGATCGCAGGGGGGCACGGGAGCGCGCACGGGGCACCACGGGAGTGCGCACGGGCTAAAAGGTGAGCACAGTACTCACATGCAGCAGGAGCGGTGACCTCAGCTACGGCGGCGGCAGCAGCAGCGGTGGCGTGGTACCACAAGTACCAGCCACTGCACATTGCAGACATGTTGGGGAAGGGCTCGCAGGCCAGCACAGGCCTAGGGAGGGCGAACCCGGCAGATCAGACCGCCCCACTGCACACTGATTGGAGCGATTGCGCGTCATAGCACGATAGCTCCAATCAGTGCTGCAGGGGCTGGGGGCGACATTTTAGAGCTCCGGCTATGATTTGTTGAAACTGCTAGAGCAGATCATAGCCGGATCTCACAGTATCGCAGTAATTCTGGCATTATTTTTGCCGAAATTAGTGCAAACGATGTGGTTGGCGGTTCAGATTTGAACAGCCAATCACATCGATCGTCGATAGGGGGTGGCGATGCCACCCCCCCTGGGGTCAAACAAAGGTCCCCTGCTGTAAGAAACAGCAGGGGATATCAATTGAAAGCCGTTGCTATGGCCACGGCAATCAAATGAAGTTTAGGCCGTAAAATTACGTCCCTGGTCGTTAAGTCACGTTAAAATAGGACGTAATTTTACTGCCCGCGGTCGTTAAGGGGTTAAAAGCTGTTATAGTGTCTGCCATTACTACGTCTTGTGGTAGGGCATTCCACAGTCTGACTGCTCTAACTGTAAAAAACTCTTTCCTATTTAGCTGCCGGAATCGCTTTTCTTCCATTCACAGTGTATGCCCAATGGTCCTTAGTACTGTCTTTGGAAGAAATGTCATGCGCCAGTCCTTTATATTGACCACACATGTAATTATACATATAAATGAGATTTGCTCTGAGACGTCTTTTTTCCAAGCTAAACATATCTAACTTTTTCAACCTCTCATCATATGGGAGGCCTTCCATTCCTTGTAGTAGTCTAGTTAGCCGCCTTTGAACTGATTCTAACTACTATATGTCCTTTTTAAAATGTGGAGCCCAAAACTGGATCCTATATTCCAGATGTGACCTTACAAGTTATTTATAGAGGGGTAACAATACATTGGGATCCCGGGATCTAATCTCTCTTTTTATACACCCTAAAATCTTGTTTGCTTTAGCAGCTGCTGCTTGACATTGAGTACTGCTGCTCAGCTTATTTGTAATGAGAATACCCAAGTCCTTCTCCTGGTCTGTACTCCCGAGTTTACTTCCATTTAATGTATACGCAGCTATAGGATTACTCCGTCCTAGGTGCATTACTTTACATTTATCAACATTAAATCTCATTTGCCAAGTATCTGCCCATTCTTACATCTTATCCAGATCTTTTTGTAAAATTGTACTATCAAGATCAGTTTTTAATATCTTACATAGTTTGGTGCCATCAGTAAAGACTGACACTATATTATCAATCCCATCCACAAGGTCATAAGTAAAGAGATTAATAAGAATCGGTCCTAGCACAGATCCCTGCGGCACCCCACTGCTGACTATAACCCATTTAGATAATGTACCATTTATAACTACTCTCTGTTTCCTATCTCTTAGTCAATTTCTTACCCAGTTGCATATAGTTTCCCCTAGTCCTTGCTTCTGGAGCTTTAGTATAAGGCTAATTTGCGGTATAGTATCAAATGCCTTTGCAAAGTCCAAATAAATCACATCAGCTGCATTACCACTATCAAGATTTGCACTTACCCCCTCATAGAACCCCAACAGGTTGGTTAGACACGACTTATCTTTCATGAATCCATGCTGTCTGTCAGTTATTATATTATTTTCTGCAATATATCTTTGCATGTCATTCCTTAAAGTTACCTCAAAAACTTTGCATACTACTGATGTCAGGCTTACTGGACGGTAGTTGCCTAGATCCACCTTCTTACCTTTCTTAAATAACGGTACCACATCAGCAATCCTCCAATCCTGAGGCACTAACCAGGGCTGTGGAGTCGGTAAGCCAAACCTTTTGACTCCGACTCCTCAATTTCTCTTGCACCGACTCCGACTCCAACTCCTACATATATTGCTTATAGTTAGGTGAAAAATTTACTGTAGTACATGAACATGTGTATGTGAACATCAGACATTTAATAATTTTTATGATACAATAATCAATATATTTGGATAGAACATAAAATATATTTATTGGATACAACTTTAGAACACAAAAAACTGTAAGAAATTTTAAATATGTAATACACTATGTAATATACAGTAAATTACATATATATCTTGTGTGTGTATTTATCTTCTGTGTATATATATATATATATATATATATATATATATATATATACATACACACTGTATATTGTATTACATATTTACAATTTATTAGTTTTTTGTGTTCTAAAGTTGTATTCTAATAAGTATATTTTATGTTCCATCTAAATATCTTGATTATTGTATCATAAAAATAATTAAATGTCTGATGTTCACATTGTACTACAATACATTTTTCACTTAAATATAAGCATTATACTAAATGTTATTATTTAGTAAAATATTCAGCACATTCTGGATTGCACTACTGTCCCCAATTTATTATATATTTTAGGAGTCGGAGTCGGTGCATTTTATACTGACTCCGACTCCACCAAAATGAGCTCCGACTCCACAGCCCTGGCACCAACCCTGTTACAAGCGAGTCTAAAAAGATGAGATACAGTGGTCTGTCGATTACGGAGCTCAATTCCCTCAATATTCGTGGATGATTGCCATCTGGCCAGGGGGATTTGTCAATGTTTAATTTACTCAGACGCAGGCATACTTCTTCTTGTGTTAAATTAATTATATTGGGTGGTGAACTTTGATTTTTCACTTGTTGAATGATCCCTTTAAAAGTCTGTTCCTTAGTGAACCCTGATGAGAAGTGCTTGTTTAATATCTCAGTCTTTTGTTTGTCCTCTATAACTAACTTGTTATTATATGTTAAGGGGCAGATAATATCCTTTGTTTTCCTTTTTGCATTAATGTATTTATAAAAGATTTTGGGATTTATTTTAATGTCCTTACCGATTTTTGTTTCAGTAGCTAATTTTGCTTGCTTGATTTCTTTTTTGCATTTCCTATTGATATCTTTATTAGTGATGAGCGAGTACCAAAAAGCTCGGGTGCTCGAGGCTCGGGCCGAGCATTCCAAGATACTCGTGTACTCGGCCCGAGAACCGAGCCCAATGTTGTCCTATGGGAGACACGAGTATTTTTTATGAAATGACCTCCCGGCAGCATGTAGAAACCCTAAAAATGTCATAAAAGTCTCAGAGTGCTCAAATGACATGGCAACAGCATGGGGAAGACCCCTTGAAGCATTTATCACTCAAAAGTCACAGCTGTGAACAATTTTGTCCGAGTTTTATGCCATTTTTACGGACTCACCAGAAAACCTTCCAAAATGACACCAAAATGAATTTTCATGGCGGAAATGTTAAGGGCACATACCCAATAGTGAGATAGAGCTGGTGTATGTTACTTTTTGGGCTGCTTCTCACTTGCGAGTTTCTCGCAGTAGAGCAATGCGAGAAAAACTCGCATTGGAATCGGACACATGTTAGTGAATGATTATGCTCTCATTTGCGATTTTTTTCTCAGTCCAAATCGGACTGAGAACAAAAATCGCAGCATGCTGCTTTTTTGCGAGTTTCTACCGCGAGTCTCTCCAATGCAAGTCTATGGGAGCGTGTAAAAAATCGGATGTCACGGGACGGCACTCACACCATCCTAGTGACATGTGATTTTCTAAATATATTTCTCGCATGTTTCCTAAAACACTGGAAACGAGTGATGTCTCACAATGTCTGTCAATCACTATTCTCTGTCAGTCGGTCTCTCCCTCTCGCTCTCTATTCTTTCTCTGTCGGTTGGTCACTATCTCTGTCCCTCTCTCACAGTCTGTCGGTCATTTTCCCCTCCTCTCTCATACTCACCGTTCCCCGGCGCGGCACTGCACGGCATTCACACTGCTGCGGCGGCTTTTACTATTTTGAAAAAGCCGGCCGCTCATTAAACAATCTCGTATTCCCTGCTTTCCCCGCCCACAGGCACCTATGATTGGTTGCAGTGAGACACGCCTCCACGCTGAGTGACAGGTGTCTCACTGCACCCAATCACAGCAGCCAGTGGGCGTCTCTATACTGTGCAGTGAAATAAATAATTAAATAATTAAAAAAAACGGCGTGCGGTCCCCCCAATTTTAATACCAGCCAGATAAAGCCATACGGCTGAAGGCTGGTATTCTCAGGATGGGGAGCTCCACGTTATGGGGAGCCCCCCAGCCTAACAATATCAGTCACCAGCCACCCAGAATTGCTGCATACATTAGATGCGACAGTTCTGGGACTGTACCCGGCTCTTCCCGATTTGCCCTGGTGCGTTGGCAAATCGGGGTAATAAGAAGTTAATGGAAGCCCATAGCTGCCACTAAATCCTAGATTAATCATGTCAGGCGTCTCCACGAGATACCTTCCATGATTAATCTGTAAGTTACAGTAAATAAACACACAGGAGCAGCCGGCTTTTTCAAAATACTAAAAGCCGCCGCAGCAGTGTGAATGCCGTGCAGCGCCGTGCCGGGGATCGGGGATCGGTGAGTATGATAAAGGGCTGATAACTTCAGTCACTAAGGGGTTTAGTGGTCACCGATGAGCCCTTCACAGGTGACCGCTAATCAGGACGCGGCACACACAGAGCCGCAGCATGACAATGAAGTCGGGTGAAGTTCACTCGAGTTCATTGTGATCGTGTGGCTCTGTCTGTGTCTGCTGTCATCTGCCATTCAGCTCTGCTACATGACTGTCAGTGTCTGCTGTCAGCGGCCATGTAGCAGAGCTGAATGGCAGATGACATAGTAAAAAATACGCATTACACACGCTAGTAAAATCATTAATTTATTCAGAAAAAGCATCGCACTTGCGTTGCACTCGGACCTAACGTGAACTAAAATCAGCAGAGTTTTTTTCAGCCCAGTCGGACTGATTTTACTCGCATAGATATGTTTCCAGCCTTTGAGATACAATAGTCCTGAGAAGGACTCTTCTGGTCACTAGCCTGTATTCCGACCTGGCCATACCCTGCCTGCCCTGCCTGTATACAGCAACAATAGTCCTGAGAAGGACTCTTCTCCTGTACTCCGACCTGGCTATACCCTGCCTGCCTCTATACAGCTACAATAGTCCTGAAACAAATGTGGAAGCCACACAGTGGAGTCATACAATCCATAAATCTTTATTAATCAAGGTCAATCAGAAGCACGTCCAGCACGTCCAGAGGCAGCCCTTTTCCAGTTGCACCAGTAAAAGACTTGGACTGTGTTACTTGTGTGGATCTCAGTTATTGCCCATCACCTCTACCTCATCTGCAGGACATTGCATCATTTATTTTCTTTCCTTTTTCTTTTGTTCCACCGAGCCTCCCCCAGGGCACAGAAACCCGGATCCGAGTGGCTCGGGCCGAATTGCTCTGGGGCACCAAAGCTCGGGGAGCTGGCGTAGTCGGACTATCCCCTTTAAATTACCCCTTTTTATTGCGCACCACGGGGCCACGGAACCAGGCCATGACTGCACAACCAGTGGCTCGGCGATGGGTGCAGAGGGAACGGATCAAGCTACTCCAATCCCTCGGGGTCCCGTGGGGGTGTCGCACTTAAATGTGTAGATTGGGATATTGTCATGGTAACTGGGGATACCGAACATAAATGGGGTAAGTTTAAGGATATACTACTAAAGTCCTGTAAAAAAACCTTGTACACTCTGGTAATAAAATGTCCAGGAATAAAAAGAAACAACTATGGATAAATAAGACTATACAAAGCATAATAAAACAAAAACAAAGGACGTTTAAAATCTTAAAGGCTGAGAATACAGAAATAGCATTTCAGAAGTATAAAGATTAGTGATGAGCGAGTACGCTTGTCACTACTCGGTACTCGCACGAGTATAACTGTACTCGGGCTACTCGGTGGGTACCGAGTAATCTCGCGATACTCGTGCTGTACTTGGAATTGCAGTGATTGGCCGGCCCGCACAGCGTGACCGAGCCTTTATACCGGCGGGCGCTCTGTGCTCTGCACACAGCCATCCAGACAGTCAGTGCAGGGAGAGTGTTGCTGCTTCAGGGAAAGGTTTGCGGCCCTTTATAGTTATTTCCGTAGCAGGGCTGCAAACAGTGTGACCAGAAGTCCTTCTCAGGACTATTGTAGAAACAATTTTCATGGAAGGTGGGAATGCACTCATATATCCAATCATATTAATGAAAGTATTTAGACACATAATATCCCCATAATGTTGGATTCCTAGTAACAGGACATACTCCTATAAATGCTCAAACAAATGTGGAAGCCACACAGTGGAGTCATACAATCCATAAATCTTTATTAATCAAGGTCATAGAGACAAACGGTTAAAAAAGAATTGCAAACACAATTCCTGAATGACATAACATAGTTAAAGAGGACAAGTGGAAAACCTCGCAAACGTGGGGACCAGGGCCACATCAGTAATAAATGACTGGTAATTGTAAACGATTATATCCAGTGAAAACAGAGGAAACATTAAATATCAGTCATCAGTATGTAAGAATCCCCTCCTAAACAGTAAAAGGCTTGGTATGGATATAAAGGGGTTCCCCTAATCTCCTGGTACTACCATGTCCAGGGTCAGCAGAAGTAAGGCTGATCTCAAAGTACATACCAGCAGTTCAGGTAGGAGGGAAAAGGTCCAGGGTCCGCGCCCAACGGTCGTTTCGGATTGCCTTTCTCAAGGGACACCGCACGTTGTCATAGTCCCACAACACTCACCCTTAAGTAGTGTGTATTATAAGTCATCATCACGTCCAGCCGCATTCACGCCCGTACCCACAGACACATCCCGGATGTGACGTGCACCCAAGCCGGCGGCGAGTGGTGACGTGCCGCGCATGCGTTGGGGAAATTTCCCCGTGACGTCATCCACGCATGCGTGGCACCACCTATGATGCCGCCGGGTGAGCGCACCCGGAAGTTGCGCTGAGGGACGCGCGTATGCGGCAATGGACAAGGTGATGGCAGCATGGAAAAGCAAACAGGCATACTAGAATTATACAAGGATCAAAACGATCCATAGTATAGAAGATCCTGCTTTAAGTCATTGCTTATTGTAACAACAGAAAACAAATCACAGTATCATGTATGCCTGTCCTGATTTGTATAATAGTTAATATCCAGATCTATCTCCAGCAATTTATATACATGCCTACTATAGATATAAAATAACCAGGCTACATAACGTATTGATATCAAAAAGAGGGGTAAAGCTAGTGCGAGGTAAATGACCAGCAATATTCAATAACAGATAATGGTTCAGGTCGCTAGTCACGGCCTCAGCGCAAGGGAAAAAGAGTGGGCTACACACAGATTTCTAATGGCAAATTCCATAGCTTGAGTAGAATCGTCAGTTCGGTTCCGGCACCACGATTTTTCCATATTGTTGCCTGATGATGTCATCAATCATGATTCGGAAAAAGTACTCAGCTCAAGGAAATGGAGACAGAAATTGAGTCCATCCAAGAGAAAGTTAAAAAAGAATTAACAGACGACCAATTGACCAAATTCAATACGGAAGTAGATGGTGAATTTGCAAAATGGGAGAATGAAATTAGGACCACTAAGGTTAAAAAACTCCAAAGGGATATGAATGACCGAGCCAACAAACAGGTGTATAGATGGAGAAAGGGCCGTTCTAATCAATACAATTTTGGCAAACCGAGATCGGCATCCATATCATCCCACACCTCAGGGGAGAGCATGGAGATGGAAGAGAAGGATGAGACCCAGACTCCCCTGAATAACCATAATAATAAGAAAATGTATGGTGTTCCTAGACAGACTCAGGGGAGTACTCAGGGGAAAAGAAAAGGTATCTCACCTACATTGCCCCAGGAACAACAAAGGACTAAAAAGAACCAACTGGAGGTAATTAATCTGTCCACCCACACGCTGACATAAGCCCAGGTGCAGGTCCTCCAATTGGGGTTGTCCTTTGTGCCGACGGGCACTTTTGACCTATTCACCACAGTGAAGGACCTCCACCTGTTCGCTCGCAAATTGGTACTACATAAACTACACCATAAAATAACTGCTGGTGGGGAATCATTAACCGAGAGGGAACAGGCAGCTATTGCCACCCTAGAAGAATTAGAAAGAGAAGGAGATGGCAGTGTTTCTACTGTTTTCCCACATGAAATTCTTCCAAAATCAACAACGTTTCCCCCTTTGTCCATCTGTCCGCAGATTGATATCTTTGTCAGGTTGGTCACCAAGGAACTGGAAAAAATTCCTAGATTTAGCTCTGGTGACAACCTGACGAGATCACAACGCAGTGCTATCCGAGAACTTCGGGGCATGACTGACATTGTGATCAAGAATGCGGACAAAGGGGGAAATGTTGTTGTGTGGCCTGTCTGCAAATATGAGCGCAAAGCGTTCAGACAGCTGAACAATAAGGAAACATACACTAGACTCACTGCCAACCCCACCGCAGGGTATAGATTGGAATTAACCTCTCTATTAGAGGACGCCCTAGTGGAGGGGATAATATCTCCCAAGATTAGGGATGGCCTTTTGGTTAAGAGCCCCAAATTGCCCACTTTTTACCTCCTACCCAAGGTTCACAAGGATGCCGCCAATCCCCCAGGACGTCCCATCGTCTCGGGGATTGGTGGCCTTTGTGAACCAATTTGTACCTTTGTGGATTTTTATCTTAAGCCTTTGGTGCGGAACTTACCCTCCTACCTAAAGGATACCAATGATTTGTTAAAAAAGCTGGACGGAGTCCACATGGAGGCAGACATGTGGCTGGTGACAGCGGACGTTGAGTCCCTGTACACCTGCATTTCACACGAACAGGGCCTTGAAGCGTCCAGATATTTCCTATCCAGTAGCATCTGGGATAGACCACTCTGTGGTTTCATTTTGGACCTCCTAGAGTTCATCCTCCACCACAATGCATTCACGTTCAAGGAACGCTTTTCTTGCAGAGGCGTGGTACCGCTATGGGGGCAGCATGTGCACCATCTTATGCAGGGCTGTTTCTGGGCAGGTGGGAGCAGGAGGCCCTGCATGGATCACCCCTTGCCCAGAATATTGTTTGCTGGTATAGGTATATAGATGACGTGCTGCTCCTGTGGTAAGGTACACGTTCTCTGCTGGATACTTTTATGGAAAAATTAAATCAGAATGAGTATAACGTGAAGTTAACATATAAAGCGGATAAAAGGAGAATTGATTTCCTGGACGTTGTGGTGGAGGTTGGGGAGGATGGTTTAATTAAAACTGATCTATACAGAAAAACCACTGCGGTTAACGCACTCCTACATGCGTCATCTGCCCACCAAAAATTGACTATCAGAGCTATTCCTACTGGCCAATTTCTGAGGGCTAAGAGGATTTGCTCTACCCCTCAGAAATTTGAACGCCAAGCTGAAGATCTAAAGGTGAGGTTTAGGGATAGGGGATATGGTATCCAGGGGATTAAATCGGGCTATCAGAGAGCCAAACATGTTTCTCGTGAACATCTGTTGTATGGTACTAATCCAAGGACCTCGGATGAGGGAGGTAATCAGACAAGATTCATTTCGACTTTTAATGGGCAATGGGGACGGATAAGGGGGGCTCTGTCCAAGCATTGGTCAGTTTTACATACGGATCCAGTGCTGGCCAAAGATTTACCTATTTTCCCTCTCGTGACGTACAAGAGGGGCAGGAGCCTACGGGACCTCCTGGTGGATAGCCACTATGTGGCTAGGAATCCAGCTGGCCCCTTTGGATCCAGCCCCCCAAGAGTGGGATGCTATACATGCGGGGAATGTATAACCTGCACGTCTGGAAACATTATGAGGGGCAAGGAATTTTCCTCGGCTGATGGAAAACGACGTTTCTGCATTAAAAGATATATCATGCAGTAGTACGTACGTGATCTATCATGCGACATGCCCCTATAATTTGGTTTATGTAGGTCTGACCACCAGACAATTGAGGGTTCGCATTCGCGAGCATGTTCGAGACATCCTAAAGGCCCTATTGGTGACAGATCTCACACTGCTCAGGACTCTCCCCAGGCACTTCAAGGTCCACCACAATTGCGACCCTACTGGACGGAGGGTGATGGGGATTGACCTGGTCAGCAGTGGGATCCGGGGTGGCAATTTGAAATTGGCCCTCTCTAAACTAGAGAGTAGGTGGATTTTCACCCTTGGGACTCTGTCCCCTGAAGGTCTCAACGAGCAGTTAAGTTTTGCTCCTTTTCTGAACACATGACTGTAGGTAGCTTGATTGTAGTCAGTGGTTCTGTCTTTTCTAACCCCCAAAAAAGTGGGAGGAGTTTTATGATTTTATTATTCGTCTGTCATTATGCTGTTTTTTAATTGCATGTTGTCTATATGTTTTTAATAGAATTCCATCTGAGGATTTGAATGATCCCTTGACTTTCCCTCTACCTTTGAGCTGAGTACTTTTTCCGAATCATGATTGATGACATCATCAGGCAACAATATGGAAAAATCGTGGTGCCGGAACCGAACTGACGATTCTACTCAAGCTATGGAATTTGCCATTAGAAATCTGTGTGTAGCCCAATCTTTTTTCCTTGCGCTGAGGCCGTGACTAGCGGCCTGAACCATTATCTGTTATTGAATATTGCTGGTCATTTATCTCGCACTAGCTTTACCCCTCTTTTTGATATCAATACGTTATGTAGCCTGGTTATTTTATATCTACAGTAGGCATGTATATAAATTGCTGGAGATAGATCTGGATATTAACTATTATACAAATCAGGACAGGCATACATGATACTGTGATTTGTTTTCTGTTGTTACAATAAGCAATGACTTAAAGCAGGATCTTCTATACTATGGATCGTTTTGATCCTTGTATAATTCTAGTATGCCTGTTTGGCTTTTCCATGCTGCCATCACCTCGTCCATTGCCGCATACGCGCGTCCCTCAGTGCAACTTCCGGATGCGCTCACCCGGCGGCATCATAGGTGGTGCCGCGCATGCGTGGATAACGTCATGGGGAAATTTCCCCGACGCATGCGCGGCATGTCACCACTCGCCACCGGCTTGGGTGCACGTCACATCCGGGGTGTGTCTGTGGGTACGGGTGTGAACGCGGCTGGACGTGATGATGACTTATAATACACACTACTTAAGGGTGAGTGTTGTGGGACTATGACAACGTGCGGTGTCCCTTGAGAAAGGCAACCCGAAACGACCGTTGGGCGCGGACCCTGGACCTTTTCCCTCCTACCTGAACTGCTGGTATGTACTTTGACATCAGCCTTACTTCTGCTGACCCTGGACATGGTAGTACCAGGAGATTAGGGGAACCCCTTTATATCCATACCAAGCCTTTTACTGTTTAGGAGGGGATTCTTACATACTGATGACTGATATTTAATGTTTCCTCTGTTTTCACTGGATATAATCGTTTACAATTTTCAGTCATTTATTACTGATGTGGCCCTGGTCCCCACGTTTGCGAGGTTTTCCACTTGTCCTCTTTAACTATGTTATGTCATTCAGGAATTGTGTTTGCAATTCCTTTTTAACCGTTTGTCTCTATGACCTTGATTAATAAAGATTTATGGATTGTATGACTCCACTGTGTGGCTTCCACATTTGTTTGAGCATTTATAGGAGTATGTCCTGTTACTAGGAATCCAACATTATGGGGATATTATGTGTCTAAATACTTTCATTAATATGATTGGATATATGAGTGCATTCCCACCTTCCATGAAAATTGTTTCTACAATAGTCCTGAGAAGGACTTCTGGTCACACTGTTTGCAGCCCTGCTACGGAAATAACTATAAAGGGCCGCAAACCTTTCCCTGAAGCAGCAACACTCTCCCTGCACTGACTGTCTGGATGGCTGTGAGCAGAGCACAGAGCGCCCGCCGGTATAAAGGCTCGGTCACACTGTGCGGGCCGGCCAATCACTGCAATTCCACAACTAACAGGGCTGTGGCATTGCAGTGGTCTGCCAGCCAATCCCTGCATGAGGGCTGGCTCTCAAAAGAGCGCCAACATGCAGGGATGAAGACCACGAGTACAGCACGAGTATCGGGAGATTACTCGGTACCCACCGAGTAGCCCGAGTACAGTGATACTCGTGCGAGTACCGAGTAGTGACAAGTGTACTCGCTCATCACTAATCTTTATACTTCTGAAATGCTATTTCTGTATTCTCAGCCTTTAAGATTTTAAACGTCCTTTGTTTTTGTTTTATTATGCTTTGTACAGTCTTATTTATCCATAGTTTCTTTTTATTCCTGGACATTTTATTACCAGAGTGTATAAGGTTTTTTTTACAGGACTTTAGTAGTATATCCTTAAACTTACCCCATTTATGTTCGGTATCCCCAGTTACCATGACATTATCCCAATCTACACATTTAAGTGCGACACCCCCACGGGACCCCGAGGGATTGGAGTAGCTCGATCCGTTCCCTGTGCACCCATCGCCGAGCCACTGGTTGTGCAGTCGTGGCCTGGTTCCGTGGCCCCGTGGTGCGCAATAAAAAGGGGTAATTTAAAGGGGATAGTCCGACTATGCCAGCTCCCCGAGCTTTGGTGCCCCAGAGCAATTCTGCCCGAGCCACTCGGATCCGGGTTTCTGTGCCCTGGGGGAGGCTCGGTGGAACAAAAGAAAAAGGAAAGAAAATAAATGATGCAATGTTCTGCAGATGAGGTAGAGGTGATGGGCAATAACTGAGATCCACACAAGTAACACAGTCCAAGTCTTTTACTGGTGCAACTGGAAAAGGGCTGCCTCTGGACGTGCTGGACGCTCTGGTTGCTGAATCCCACCAGCTTTACTGTGAACCTGGCCCCACTCTCCCTGGCACTCCTGGGGTTTGTAGTCCTCCCTGGCGTGGAGCCGTTGGAGAACTGGGGCTTCTCTGGTCCGGTCGCTGAGCAGCTTGAGCTAATTTAACGGGTTCGACCCGGGCCCTTTCTGTGAAGCCTATGCCTCAGACTCTTGGGGTTGACCGTGGGTTCTGAATCCCACCGGCCGTGTAAAACTCGACAAGTTGACCTGGATCTGTACCTTGTCCTGGGGGTTTACTCCCCGCTGCGTGCCAAGTCCCGTGATGAGCCCTGGGTCCTGTGTTGTGTATGTTAGTTATGTTTTGGCTGCTGGGAGGCTCCCTCTGGTGGCCAGGAATGGTTTGGACTTGGACCAGGTGTGTTTTGGAATGGGCGTTTCCTTTGCTAACTCTCTGCTTATTTAAATCCTCGTCTGATAGCAGGCTATGCCGGATGTCAGTTGTTCTTTGTATCACCAGCCTGCTTCATTCTGCTTCACACCACATCTACCCCAGAAAAGTGCTTGCTCTTTATTGTTTGGTTCTTTTGCTCTTACCTGGGTTTGTCATTTGCTGTGGTTGTTTTCAGTTTATCTGCATGCAGGGATTTTCCCCCTCAGTTTTTTAGTCAGTGGGGGCCTCACGTTTTGCTAATCCTGTCATCTGTGTATTGTGTTTTTCCTATATCACCGCAGTCTTTGAATGTGGGGGGCTTGCTATTCTTGCCTATTTTCTGAGGCAGAGAGTTATTCATCTTTCCTTCCTTTAGGATAGTTAGTTCTCTGGCTGGGTTCGCGGTGCACAGGAGGTTAGTTCACCCCTCGGCTACTTCTAGTTGTGATGGTTAGTAAGGGGATGGAGGCCAGATTAGTTGCCAATGCTCTTGTCATCTTTTACCAATGATTTGTGGTGGTCTTCCATGGTTCCGGATCATAACAGTCCTGCTTCCAAGGGATCCCTCTGTCCCAGAGTCTGGATCATCTCCACTCTAACCGGGCACTCCTCCTCCTGTTAGTGGCTTACATACAGGCTCCAGGTGGCTTCAGCCTCTCCACTCTTTCTCTCCATTCCTCTTCTGCTCTGCATGCAGCAGCTCCTTTTTCCACTCCTCCACCTCACCACCCTCACAGCTCCTGCCACACGCTGACTCCGTCTACTCACACTCTCCGCACTCCCCAGGGTCCTAACTGCAGGGGGGATGGATTTATACTTTCAGAGATCAACCCTGCTGATCCTGTGTCTCTGTCAGTGCCCTCTAGTGATGTGTAATGATGTGGTGTGGGTGTTGTTGATGTGGCACACTGATGTGTTTTGACACAGGTGATAGGAATTCAGCTTGCCACTACTGGAGATCTATTTGTAGCGGCACCAGTTAACCGCAGGGGCGCTACATTCCCCCTTGGTTAACTGCAGCACGTCCGCGGGCTGCTTACACTCAACAGGTACTGTAAACTTTTATATGCAGTAAAAAAGGTAAAACATTTTTAAACAGGCAAAAACATCATCCCATGCGGGAGGCACATTATTTGAACGTTAACCAGGTTCCACTTCCCTTGCCACCCACCACCCAGAGTCTCTGGTGCCACTAGCCAGTAGTCTCCCACCCAAAGTCCCTGGTGTCTCTGGCGTCCATTCCTGTAACAACAGGTCAACAACTGGTGGCAAGGTTCTGGGAGTTCATCACCGGTTTGTGTGGTAACTGGGGTCTTGGCCTGCTCCGCCAGACCCTTCCTGCCGCTCCCTTAGAGCAGTCCTGAAACTGCAGGCTGTAGGTTGGAACTGGTGTAGGGCACAACTGTGAAACTTATTTTACAACAGAGTTTTGGCTACAACCAGTCCTGTAGCTTTTGGTCCATAGATTGGTCACACCAGTCCTGTGACTCTGGTAAAAACATTTGAAAATGACCCATAAGTAAACTGGTCAACAAAGCAGTGGTTATCTGGAAAACTGGTAGCTGGTAACAACAGGAACAAAACACAGTCTTTTCTGATAACTGGCAAACAGCTACCTTTTACTGCTGTGTGCTTGCATGAGTGGGGGCTGGCACCTCAACAGCGACCCCCTTGGTTGAGGCTCCATATCCAGGGCGTACCAGCCTCGCTCTCCATGGGGCCTGGTGTAGGTAACGATATCACCAGGTTCCAAGTCTCTACCAGGGTGGCCTCTAGGGAGATGGATACCAAATCCCTTCGGGAAACAAACACTCCCAGCTGCAGGCCCGGCTCAATGATTTATCCCCATCCCTTCTTTTTATTAAACCACCACACCCTGGTAATGGACTCCGCGGTTCTCCCAATGGGCCAGTCTCAAAGTCTCTGTTTCTCTCAGGTCTTGGGTCTCCACCTGGGTCCTCCGGGCCTCCCTTTCCTTCCGCTCCCAGGCCAACTTCATTACTATGGCCTGGTACACCTCCTCGATTTCCGGTGACGGTGCAGCACCCACGCTGGCTGCCCGGACTATCTGAGGCGAGGAACAAGTGGCTCACCTCCTGTGTGGATCCGCTGCCAAAGCCCTGGCAGCAGCAGGTGACGACTCCGTTGAGGCTGGGTTGCTGACGGCGTCCTCCGCGATAGCGACTGGTGACATCATCAGGGGCCGGAAAGCTGGAATAACAAAATCCCCAGTCAGCAACTGAAATTCAGCGACCGCTTCTGGTCAGCAGGCAGGAACTCGTTCCCCAGTCAGCGAGTGGGGTGCTGTGACCGTCTCTGGTCTGGGGGCAGGAGCTGGATCCCCAGTCAGCAACTGGGGTGCTGTGACCGTCTCTGGTCTGGGGGCAGGAGCTGGATCCCCAGTCAGCGACTGGGGTGCTGTGACCGTTTCTGGTCTGGCCATCACCTCTGAGCCCACCACCTGGTGGCTAATGAACTCCGACAGCGGGACTCTCCGCGCTGAGCCTGGAACCGGCCCCACGCCCAAAGGCAGCAGCAAGGGGGTCTGAGTGGTGACATCCCGGTGGGTCACTCTGGGTGCGGCACGGTCCTCACGGATCTGTACAGCAGCCACCAGTCTCCGGAGCTCCTCCCGCCAGCCCCGCGTTTGCTCAGAGTGCCGTGCCCGCACCCAGAGGCAAAACTGGGTGAGCTCCCAGTCCAGCCAGGCAGCTGTGCCTGGTTCCAACTCACTGGTCTCTGGCTCCTCCATGGCAGACATCCTCTCCCACGGGCATCCGGAACAGGTCTCTTGTCTCTTGCAGAGTTCAGAGGTCTCTGCAGTTATAAGTTGCCCCTACAAACAAAAAATAGTTTTATTGTCTCTATTTTTCATTGGCTAAGTTTTATTAATGAATGATTTAAAAACAGGATAAAAGTAAAAATGGTGCAAAATGCACAATAGGACGGCATGACAAGGGACATATAATAGTATCAAAATTTTACAACAATACATATTCAAGACTCCACATGATATACCAAAAAATGTAAAAAGATAATAGCCAATCAAAAAATAGCATTAAATATAAATAGTATGTCCAAGGTAGTATATTCTCCCAAATAAGTTACACAGATACAAACAGGTGATACGCATATGCAGCACAGGATTGCACTATAACGTATGTAATAAAAAATGTAATACAATATTGTAAAAAATGTAAAAAGTAGTTCCACAACATTAAATAATGTGCAGGACTAAAGTGCAAAAAAGTTTTAAAGGTGCAATAATAAAGTGCATTATAGAGGTATAGCCAGATACACATCCATATTAAGATACTGTGTCTATCATATTCAATAGTTAATGGTATGGGGAGCTACCAGGACAGTCACACAGGTAGGAGCAATGGTTAAAGATATAGGGAGAAGGGTGTAGATGAAGTCATGTCCCTCTGCCGTGCGGACGCCAAACCACAAATCCCTGACGAAGGCCACAGCAGAGGGACATGACCTCAGGTAAACCCTTCTCCCTATATCTTTAACCATTGCTCCTACCTGTGTGCCTGGTATGGGGAGCTACCAGGACATTAACTATTGAATATGATACACATCCATATTAAGATACTGTGTCTATCTGGCTATACCTCTATAATGCACTTTAATATTGCACCTTAAAACTTTTTTGCATTTTAGTCCTGCACATTATTTAATGTTGTGCAACTACTTTTTACATATTTTACAATATTGTATTACATTTTTTAATACATACGTTATAGTGCAATCCTGTGCTGCATATGAGTGTCACCTGTTTGCATCAAGTATTGTTGTAAAATTTTGATACTATTATATGTCCCTTGTCGTGCCGTCCTATTGTGCATTTTGCACCATTTTTACTTTTATCCTGTTTTTAAATCATTCATTAATAAAACTTAGTTTTATTGTCTCTATTTTGCATTGGCTATTTTTTTTGTTTATAGGGGTACGTTTTGTATTTATAGCGTTTCCATATATATTGAATAGGGGATATGATGGTATATTGATACCATCGGACATTTCGGTTAATCCTCCTTGTGTGACATATTTTGGTAACAGTTGTAGGTTGCTGCCTACTTCATGGAGCCACTCCCTGGGGGCGGGAGCTCCAGTTTCGCTCCCTTTGTAGCTGTGGCACAGCAAATATTTACAGTCCAGAAAAATGGCGGCAAAAAAAATGTCAGCGCCAACGTTGTAAAATGGCGCCAAAGTCCTTGGAAACAAACAAATAGTCCCAAAAAGACACGCGGTCACCCGTTTTAGCAGGTCTAGTTGGTATCCTGCCGACTACACCAAAGATGCGACACCCGCACGGGACCCTGAGGGATTGGAGTAGATCGATCCGTTCCCTGTGCACCCGTCGCCAGGCCAGTGGTTGTGCAGTCGTGGCCTGGCCTGGTTCCGTGGCTCCGTGGTGCACAATAAAAAGGGGTAATTTAAAGGGGATAGTCCGACTACGCCAGCCGAGCTTTGGTGAAGATGAAAATAAATGATGCAATGTCCTGCAGATGAGGTAGAGGTGATGGGCAATAACTGAGATCCACACAAGTAACACAGTCAAAGTCTTTCACTGGTGCAGCTGGAAAAGGGCTGCCTCTGCAGGTGCTGGCTGCTCTGGTTGCTGAATCCCACCAGCTTTACTGTGAACCTGGCCACACTCTTCCTGGCACTCCTGGTGTTTGTTGTCCTCCCTTGCGTGGAGCCGTTGGAGAACTGGGGTTTCTCTGCTCCTGTCGCTGAGCAGCTTGAGCTAATTTAACGGGTTTGACCCGAGCCCTCTCTGTGCTGCCTATGCCTCAGACTCTTGGGGTTAACCGTAGGCTCTGAATCCCACCGGCCGTGCAAAACTCGACAAGTCGACCTGGATCTGTACCTTGTCCTGGGGGTTTGCTCCCCGCTGCGTGCCGAGTCCCGTGTCAAGCCCTGGGTCCTGCTTCCTCTGTCCCCAAGTCTGGATCACCTCCACTCTAACCGGGCACTCCTCCTCCTGTTAGTGGCTTGTATACAGGCTCCAGGTGGCTTCAGCCTCTCTACACTTCACTCTTTCTCTCCGTTCCTCTTCTGCTCTGCATGCAGCAGCTCCTTTTTCCACTCCTCCACCTCACCACCCTCACAGCTCCTGCCACACGCTGACTCCGCCCACTCACACCCTCCACACTCCCCAGGGTCCTAACTACAGGGGGGTTGGATTTATACTTTCAGAGACCAACCCTGCTGATTCTGTGTCTCTGTCAGTGCCCTCTAGTGGTGTGTAATGGTGTGGTGTGGGTGTTGTTGATGTGGCACACTGATGTGTTTTGGCACAGGTGATAGGAATTCAGCTTGCCACTACTGGAGGTCTATTTGTACTGGCACCAGTTAACCGCAGGGGCGCTACATAGGCTCTTCCCTTAATTTGTTGATATCAGCTTGCCTAAAATTCCAGGTTTTAGCATTTCCCCTTTTAAATGTTCTATTGAATATTACGTTGAAGCTTACCATATTACTTAAATTGTATCTGGTCTATTTGACAGGACTAGATCTAGCAAATTATCTCCCCTGGTCGGTTCATCTACCAGCTAAGAGAGGTAATTGTCTTGAATTGTAGATAAGAACTTACAGCTTTTAGCATAACCAGAAGATTCTATGTCCCCCTGAATGTCTGGATAGTTGAAATCCCCCATAATAAGAACCCGATTATTATTATTATTATTATTATTTGCTGCCTTTACAATTTGTTCCAGCATTTCAGCCTCTACTTGTTGAGGTATGTTAGGAGGCTTATAGCAAACTCTAATTAGCATTTTCCCATTATTTCCCACAACATGTACATTTACCCATATTGACTCTACATTGTACCAGTTCCCCCCAATGTCATCATTCAACACAGGTTTTAGATTTGATTTAATAAATATACACACCCCACCACCTTTTTGTCTTTCCTGTCCTTCCTGAATGTAGTATAACCCTCTATGTTTGTCACCCAGTCATGGCTTTCATCCAGCCAGGTTTCCGTAATGCCCACCACATCATAATCCATGGTTGACATAAGAGTCTCCAATTCATTCATTTTGTTTGCAAGACATCTTGCATTTGCCAGTAGACATTTAATACTATTAACACATTTATTACTCCTAGCCTCCCAACATTCTTTGCATGTCCCAGCCCCCCCAATCCTTCAATGACCCCTACCTTTTGACTGTCTCTATCTGCTCTAACTATCCCCTTATTTGCTCCAACACCCTCTCTCTCCTCAGATCCTAGTTTAAAAGCTCCTCCATCCATCTGACCATTTTCTCGCCCAGCACAGCTGCACCATCCCCATTGAGGTCATGTGAGGAGACATTGGAGCTGCAAAATTCCACATGGAGGAAACCTTTTTTGTCTAAAGTATTAACTGATATTACAGATGGACCTGTGAAATCTAACTTGTTACTTACCTTGATTTAAAATATAGTTCCATAATGTATTGTGATGTGGAATTTGCACATTGATTGTGCCACCCCCAAAGACATCAGTCAGAAACGCTATTGTGATCTGAAGTGTTTCCATTTGAGTATTACGCTTTATCCTTATAAATTGGATTACATATCTAGAAACTGGCCTAAGAAAAGTCTCTTCAGAGATGAGGTCTTTCCGGTGATATTTAGGGGACAATCTGTAATTCATATATTTATATGTGTACTGTCCTTTTTCCTCACATAACGACAGTATACATTTAACAACCATTGTTATTGAACAACAATTGTTATTGTAACATATTACTAACACCCCTGATGAACCTCCAGTGTAGAAGGAGAAACATGTTGATGATATTATCAATCAGGTGTCTGAATGTATACCAAATTAATTTATTTCATAGTGAATTCTACTAGGACTCCAGAGATATTTGGTCAGGATATGTACATTCTATGTGCCCTCATATTTTGATATCCAGATTACATTATTATTTATGATCATATTTGGTGGTGAGCTCTGGAATGTAAAAATACCTGGACCAAATTCACACCATTGATACACTTTTCTACATTAAGATACAGGAAAGTTGATTGTCGAAGCGATATATCTACCTTCTTTTTGGGCATATCACTTGTCTTTCCACTATATAATCAGCTGGAGCCTTTCATTATATTGGTTGTATGCTTTTGTATACCCTGAAGGTGTTTGTTGTTTATATGTCTCCATTTTAATTTTGTATAATAAAGATTTTTTATTTTAAAAAGTGACTTTTTTCTGCGAAAAAAATCCCCATTTAGGTGCAGTTCTCCATGAACCCGAACCCTTCCTTCCTGCACCAATTTCTAAGCCACGTATCCCTAAGCTTCCACTGTCTTTCTAGTGACGCTCGTGGCACCGGTAGTATTTGTGAAAACACCACCTTGGAGGTCCTGGACTTCAGCTGCTCTCCTAGTTCCCTGTAATCATTTTTAAGGACTTTCCACCTGACTCTAACTTTGTCATTAGTACCAATTGTGCATCATGATCGCTGGGTTTTCCCCAGCCCCACCCAGCAATCTGTCTATCCGATCCGCAATATGCAGAACCTGAGCACCCGGCAGACAACACACTGTTCGGCATTCACAGTCTCGGCGACAGATGACCCTGTCTGTCCGCCTAATTATAGAGTCCCTTACCACCAACATCTGTCTGGCATTTGCTGCATTCCTATTTCCCTCCTTCCTTCCTTTAGTGTTTCTGTGAAGCCCCACAGGTATTGTGTCGGTGCATTACCTTCAGGGACTCCACGTAGCTGGATCTGGTCACAGGTAGGAGATCTTCTTCTTGTCGTGACGCCACTCTCAGTATTGCGGCCAGTAGGGACCGCCACTGCAGGTTGAGGGTCGCCTGGGCTGATGGTGTGTGCAGTTAGTTGGAATAGCCTCCTGAGAGTGAGGCAAGCCCCAGGGCCCGGTGTAGGTGCGTAGTACCACAAGGCGCAGAATAACTCCACACAGGCAGAATGTCTTTCAGGGTTTTTACTCACTTCAGGTGGCAGGGTGAGTAACCCGGGCGTAGCTGGGATGAACCAGGCGGGAACCAGGTGTCCTTCAGGCTGACTTGTGAGGGTGACTACTAACTCGCCTTCCTTAGCCCTTGGTGGTTTGGGGTGACCCCGACTTTGAGTCCCTATGGGGGTCACCCAGGGAAGTTGCTGAAGCCTCACTCCCCTTCGTTCGCCGTGTGCTTGTTGCCTGGGCCAGATCACTCCAGCTTCTTGCCTCCTGTGAGCTATGGGCCCTAACTGTGGCTACGTGGCTGCGGCTTTTTGTGGTGTTGTGGCGTGGGCTTTGAGAGCCCCACACCGGCAGGTTTAGCAAAAGAAAGCTGGATCTATCTCCGCTTCGGGATCTGCCGCCCGTTTGGGCCTGGTACTCTCTAGCAGTCTCCTTACTTCCCACTCCGTTGCTCTCTCTCTAGCTGAAGATGGATTTCGGGTAGCACTCCTAGTTGACCGTTCTCCCCCGTCGGTAGCCACTGCGCGGACGCTGTTAGACAGCAACAGCCCCACAGGTCTGCTCCTCACTGAGCCCTATGGAGTTCTGCTCTAACTGACTCACTGCCCCTCCTCTCCTGTTCTTGCCTACGCCACCTAGCAACCAGATTCTCTTACCACACCCCTTGAGAGGAGATGGAGGCTTTTGGCCCCCTCCACTATTCCAGTGAAGGTCAAGGCTTTTCCCCCTCCTGGGATCCCCAGGGGTCCTCTCATGGGTACATGTGTGAGACCTGATCACTATGCGCCTGTGTTCTACACCCCGGTCAGCCTTCTGGATTACCTGTATTGTACTGTTCCCAGCATGGGTGCAGTACTCAGTGGTGCCTGACCAGGTCAGGGGCGCCACATTCCCCCTTAGTTATCACCAGCACGTCCTCGGGCTGCAAGACAACATTTTAAAATGCATAAAACATTAAAACATGTAAAACATTTAAAAGCACCAGGTACCATACATCACCACCCTCCACCCACAAGTCCGTTAACCCACCCAAAACCCTCTCACGTTGGCCGCGGCTTCAGCCACTTCTGGCAGGATGTAGAGGCGGCTTTCATGGGCTGGTGGTTTCAGGGTATACCTGGCCTGGTGGATCCGCGCCTTCAGCCTCTTCTGGCAGGATGCAGAGGCGGCCTCCACAGTTGGTGCTGACCAGGTACCCTCTTTGTGGTGGAGAGCCAGGCCCCATAAACAGGCATGCTCTCTGGTTGCAGGTAAGCCAAGGCCCTATATACGGACGGGCTCCTCCTGGTTGCAGACGAGCCAAGCCCCTAAACAGGCTGACTCTGGTGGTGGTGGTGCCCTTTTGGTGTAACTATTTACACTGCGAGAGTTTGTGGCTATAGCCAGTTCATAGCCTTAAGGTTTATGGTTTTCTCACAATAGTTTTTGTGGGCACATGCTTAAACGTAAACGTTGCAAAACAAACTTTTCAAAACTTGAACTTTCTAACTGCTGAACTTCTTACTTTCTTTTACTCCTCCATACCAGGGCTTGGGCCTGTTGGGCTGCGGCACCTGTTGCTTTCTTGACCTTTGTCGTCGTCTGAGGTAGTTTCATCTGTAGGTTCCTTGTCTTTTCTTTCTTGATCTTCATCTGTTTCCTTTGCTGCATCTGTTTCTTTATCTCTGTCTTTTCTTTCTTCTTTAGGACATGGTGCTACATCTAAGGCATACCAGCCTCTTTCTCCTTGGTGCATGGTGAACTGCACTGTGTCTCCCATCTTTAAGTTTCTGCCAGGGTGTCCTCTGGGCAAGTGGGCTCTCACATCCCTCCTATTAACAAAAATGCCCTCTTTCATACCTGGTGCCACAATAAAGCCGTATCCGCTTTTCAAGTTGAAGTCTTCCACAACTCCTCTGCAAAGGGGTCCTCTGACCTGGGCTTTGGCTCTTCTCAGGAACCTTTTCTCCTGTAGATCTCTGGCCGTGACTTCTCTCTGCTCTGGGGATGGCGGTGCAGGGGACAGCGTTGTTCTGTTGCGACGCCTTGTCTTGCGGCCTGAACTCTGCGTGGTACAGCTTGCAAACTCCCAGGTGAGACTTTTAGGCAGATCTTCGTCAGCGGACGGTGTCAGGTCTTCCTCATCCCAACGGGAATAGGGCAACATCTCCGGCTCTGAGTATAGATCCACTGCTGGTGGCTCCGGAGTCAGCTCCTCAGCTTCCTGGCCTCCTCTCCCCCTTAGTTCTTCTTGGCACTCCTTTGGTGGCAGTGCTGGGGCTGGGCTTTCTTCAGCAGGCCCAGGCGGGGGACTCTTTGGCGTGGTTGCTGCAGGGGTTGCCGGAATCCTCTTGGGGGTGTGCGGAGGGAGCAGATACCGATCCACCATCTCTTGTGGGAACTGGGCCTCTAGGTCAGCCTTCAGCTTCCAGTATTCGGGGTCCTCTCCTATCAGGGACTTCCTAGCAGGGACCTCTTTGGACTGGGGAGCGGTGTCTGCTCTGGCCTTGCAGGCCGGGGAAAATGGTGATGCAATCTCTTGGCGGGCCGCGCCTGGCATGGCGGCGGCCTGGTCTTGGCGGGCCGCGCCCGGCATGGCGGCGGCCTGGTCTTGGCGGGCCGCGCCCTGTTTGGCGGCGGCCTGGTCTTGGCGGGCCGCGCCCGGCATGGCGGCGGCCTGGTCTTGGCGGGCCGCGCCTGGCATGGCGGCGGCCTGGTCTTGGCGGGCCGCGCCTGGCATGGCGGCGGCCTGGTCTTGGCGGGCCGCGCCTGGCATGGCGGCGGCCTGGATCAGTGTCGCTGTTGCAGGGGGCTCTGTGCAGGCTGGGCTGGACGTCGCTGCAGCAGTCTGGGCTTGGCGGACCGCACCTGGCGGGGCTGCGGCCTGGTTCAGCACCTCACTTGCGGCGCGGACGAGCGTTGCTGCGGCGGTGGGGTCTTGGCGGGCCGGGCCTAGCAGGGCGGCGGCCTGGGTCAGCGTTACGCCTGCGGCGCGGATGAGGGTCGCGGTGGCAGCCGGTTCTTTGCGGGCCGGACTGGGCGTTGCTGCAGGGACCGGGTCTCGGTGGGCCGAGCAGGGCATCGCTGCGGCCGCTGGGGCTTGGAGGGCCGCACCTGGCGTGGCTGCGGCCTGCTTCAGCGTCGCCGCACCGGACGCCTCTTCGGGGACCGCGGACGCGGCAGCAGGGGTCGGGGCACTTGCGCTGGCCGGGGCATCACTCGACTCACCCATCTGTGGCAGCATCGGGGTCTGCGTCGTCCATCTCCAGCAGTTCCATTCGTTCTTCTCTAATCTGCTCCACGACCCGAGTCTCCAGTCGGTCGCAGAACTGGGCCAGCTCCCGATACCACCAGGCAGCGGAGCCCGGTTCTGGATTTCTGCGGTCAGACGCCATTTCTTCTGCGCCCTCTTCTGCACGACTCTCCAGCTGTGGACTCGCCGTTGCCTCCAGTAGCAAGCTGTTCAGTTTCCGCTCTGCCTCTTTCAGCAGCTCCTCTCCCAGCAGCAGGCTTCTGGCTCCCTTTCTGTCCCGACGTCTCTGGACGCTTCCACTCTCATAGCTGGCAAGGTCAGAACTCTGCAGGGGATCTCTGGGTAGCCACACCTCTTCGTGGGCGGTAACTTCTTCCAGCGCGGGCTGCTGTTGTTTTTCAGCGCGCTTTTCATGGTGGCAATATGGCGGCGCTTCCAATTTTTCAAGCGGACCGCCTAGGCACATGGTCACCTGTCTGAACAGGTCTAGTCCTTATCCTGTTCGTGACGCCAGATGTGAAGCCCCACAGGTATTGTGTCGGTGCATTACCTTCAGGGACTCCACGTAGCTGGATCTGGTCACAGGTAGGAGATCTTCTTCTTGTCGTGACGCCACTCTCAGTATTGCGGCCAGTAGGGACCGCCACTGCAGGTTGAGGGTCGCCTGGGCTGATGGTGTGTGCAGTTAGTTGGAATAGCCTCCTGAGAGTGAGGCAAGCCCCAGGGCCCGGTGTAGGTGCGTAGTACCACAAGGCGCAGAATAACTCCACACAGGCAGAATGTCTTTCAGGGTTTTTACTCACTTCAGGTGGCAGGGTGAGTAACCCGGGCGTAGCTGGGATGAACCAGGCGGGAACCAGGTGTCCTTCAGGCTGACTTGTGAGGGTGACTACTAACTCGCCTTCCTTAGCCCTTGGTGGTTTGGGGTGACCCCGACTTTGAGTCCCTATGGGGGTCACCCAGGGAAGTTGCTGAAGCCTCACTCCCCTTCGTTCGCCGTGTGCTTGTTGCCTGGGCCAGATCACTCCAGCTTCTTGCCTCCTGTGAGCTATGGGCCCTAACTGTGGCTACGTGGCTGCGGCTTTTTGTGGTGTTGTGGCGTGGGCTTTGAGAGCCCCACACCGGCAGGTTTAGCAAAAGAAAGCTGGATCTATCTCCGCTTCGGGATCTGCCGCCCGTTTGGGCCTGGTACTCTCTAGCAGTCTCCTTACTTCCCACTCCGTTGCTCTCTCTCTAGCTGAAGATGGATTTCGGGTAGCACTCCTAGTTGACCGTTCTCCCCCGTCGGTAGCCACTGCGCGGACGCTGTTAGACAGCAACAGCCCCACAGGTCTGCTCCTCACTGAGCCCTATGGAGTTCTGCTCTAACTGACTCACTGCCCCTCCTCTCCTGTTCTTGCCTACGCCACCTAGCAACCAGATTCTCTTACCACACCCCTTGAGAGGAGATGGAGGCTTTTGGCCCCCTCCACTATTCCAGTGAAGGTCAAGGCTTTTCCCCCTCCTGGGATCCCCAGGGGTCCTCTCATGGGTACATGTGTGAGACCTGATCACTATGCGCCTGTGTTCTACACCCCGGTCAGCCTTCTGGATTACCTGTATTGTACTGTTCCCAGCATGGGTGCAGTACTCAGTGGTGCCTGACCAGGTCAGGGGCGCCACATTTCTTAAAGCCAGAAAGTTGCCATTTGAAATTAGTTCAGTTTTGTGCCATGTCTGTGATCTGCTTTTCTTAAAAAAAAAAAAAAAAAAAAAGTAAACAACTGAATGAACATCCTCAGAGCCAGGTGATTCCATAATTTTTGCCAGGGGTTGTATCAGGCACTGTCAGCTCGTAGTATCAGAATGCAAAGAGCTGGATCCTTTTCTCAAGTTAGCTTATTTATCTAATATATAAAGCTGTGTATGTGTGTACAGTACAGACCAAAAGTTTGGACACACCCTCATTCAAAGAGTTTTCTTTATTTTCATTACTCTGAAAATTGTAGATTCACATTGAATGCCTCAAAACTATGAATTAACACAGATGGATGAAAAACTTAACAAAAGAGTGTGAAACAAATGAAAATATGTCTTATATTCTAGGTTCTTCAAAGTAGCCACCTTTTGCTTTGATTACTGCTTTGCACACATTTGGCATTCTCTTGATGAGCTTCAAGAGGTAGTCACCGGAAATGGTTTTCACTTCACAGGAGTGCCCTGTCAGGTTTAATAAGTGGGATTTCTTGCCTTATAAATGGGGTTGGGACCATCAATTGTGTTGTGCATAAATCTGGTGGATACAAAGCTGATTGTCCTACTGAATAGACTGTTAGAATTTGTATTATGGCAAGAAAAAAGCAGCTAAGTAAAGAAAAACAAGTGGCCATCATTACTTTAAGAAATTAAGGTCAGTCAGTCCGAAAAATTGGGAAAACTTTGAAAGTGTCCCCAAGTGCAGTGGCAAAACCCATCAAACGCTACAAAGTAACTGGCTCAGATGAGGACCGCCCCAGGAAAAAAAGACCAAGGGTCATCTCTGCTGCGGAGGATAAGTTTATCGGAGTCACCAACCTCAGAAATCGCAGGTTAACAGCAGCTCAGATTAGAGACCAGGTCAATGCCACACATAGTTCTAGCAGCAGACACATCCCTAGAACAACTGTTAAGAGGAGACTTTGTGCAGCAGGCCTTCATGGTAAAATAGCTGCTAGGAAACCACTGCTAAGGACAGGCAACACACAGAAGAGACTTGCTTGGGCTAAAGAACACAAGGAATGGACATGAGACCAGTAGAAATCTGTGCTTTAGTCTGATGAGTCCAAATTTGAGATCTTTGGATCCAACCACCGTGTCTTTGTGCAATGCAGAAAAGTTGAATGGATGGACTCTACATGCCTGGTTCCCACCGTGAAGCATGGAGTAGGAGGTGTGATGGTGTGGGGTTGCTTTGCTGGTGACACTGTTGGGAATTTATTTAAAATTGAAAGCATACTGAACCAGCATGGCTACCACAGCATCCTGCAGCGGCATGCTATTCCATCCGGTTTGCGTTCAGTTGGACCATCATTTATTTTTCAACAGGACAATGACCCCAAACACACCTTCAGGCTGTGTAAGGGGTACTTTGCACGCTGCGACAAAGCTAGCCGATGCTAGCGATGCCAAGCGCGATAGTACCCGCCCCAATCACACATGCGATATGTAGTGCGAACTGCTGTAGCGAACATTATCGCTATGGCAGCTTCACACGCACATAACTGGTCGGCGACGTCGCTGTGACTGCCGAAGAATCCCTTTTTCAAGGAGGCAGTGCGTTCGAAGTCACAGCGACGTCACCGCGACGTCACTAAGCGGCCGGCCAATAGAAGCGGAGGGGCGGAGATGAGCGGGATGTAACCATCCTGCCCATCTTCTCCCTTTCGAATTGCCAGTGGACGGCGGGCGCAGGTAAGGAGATGTTCGTCGCTCCTGCGGCTTCACACACAGCGATGTGTGGAGCTGCAGGGACGACAAACAACATCGTACCTGCGGCCGCACCGACATTATCAAAATGACCGACGTGACACAGATCACCGATTTTTGACTGTTTCACGCTTGTTTATCTTCTCTCCTAGGCTTTACACGTTGCGACGTCGTTACCGGCGCTGGATGTGCGTCACTTTCGATTTGACCCCGACGATATCGCAGTAGCGATGTCGCAACGTGCAAAGTACCCCTACGGGCCATTTGACTAAGAAGGAGAGTGATGGGGTGCTATGCCAGATGACCTGGCCTCCACAGTCACCAGACCTGAATCCAATCGAGATGGTTTGGGGTGAACTGGACCGTAGAGTGAAGGCAAAAGGGCCAACAAGTGCTAAGCATCTCTGGGAACTCCTTCAAGACTGTTGGAAGACCATTTCTGGTGACTACCTCTTGAAGCTCATCAAGAGAATGCCAAGAGTGTGCAAAGCAGTAATCAAAGCAAAAGGTGGCTACTTTGAAGAACCTAGAATATAAGACATATTTTCAGTTGTTTCACAATTTTTTGTTAAGTATTTCATTACACATGTGCTAATTCATAGCTTTGATGCATTCAATGTGAATCTACAATTTTCAGAGTCATGAAAATAAAGAAAACTCTTTGAGTGAGAAGGTGTGTCCAAACGTTTGGTCTGTACTGTATGTATGTGTGTACGTATGTGTGTATGTCCGCTAAAGGAATCCGCACCGTCGCATTTACAATCACGAAATTTTGTACAGACACCTTATGTGACCCAGGGAATGTCGTAGACTGTTTTGACGGGGAAATTTAACCCAGCGCTTTAGTTACTCTCCAAAAATCCTGCTTCCATTAAAGTCAATGGAGCCTGGAACTATTAATAGAAGTGATCAGTTGCTAAAGGAACTAAGAATATTGTTAGTATAAGAAGCTTATGTGTGAGGTAATAAGATGTCTGTGGAGAGACGAATAGAGAGAGACAGAGAGAGAGAGACACAGACAGACAGACAGGGATAGAGAAAGATCGAGACAGGCGGGGCAAGAGACAGGCGGGGCAAGAGACAGGCGGGGCAAGAGACAGGCGGGGCAAGAGACAGGCGGGGCAAGAGACAGGCGGGGCAAGAGACAGGCGGGGCAAGAGACAGGCGGGGCAAGAGACAGGCGAAGCAAGAGACAGACGGGGCAAGAGACAGACGGGGCAAGAGACAGACAGACACAGAGATAGAGAGAGACAGAGACACAGAGACAGATAGACTGATACAGAGACAGACAGAGATATAAACAGACAGAGACAGACAAAGACAGACACAGACAGACAAGGAAAGAGTTTTCAATTTATGATGGCTGACTAGATACAGCATATATTAGTTGGGTTGTGATACGTTGGATATGAAATGACCAATACCTCTAAGGCTATGTGCGCACTTTCCGTCGTCCTACATGCAGTTGTAAACACACGTTTTAGCCTTAATTGATTTAGCCAAAGTTGCCTTTTTCAGAAATTTAGCGCAGAAAACGCATGCGTATTTACCGCGTTTTAGATGCGTTTTTAGCGCTTTTTCCATGCGTTTCCACATGCGTTTTCACAGATGCGTTTTCAACATCAAAACACTGCTAAATAAAGATTAAATAATCAAACAGAATGAAAAAAGAGAAAAAAAAGGGACAAATCTCTATTAATGGGAAAAATAATGGAAAAAGATATATTTAATAAAATTATAGTGTTAATATACATTTTATCGGTAAAATAGCAATAAATGCATATTATTCTTAGATTTAATTGTCGGATTATGTGTGTGTGTAAAGGGACATATCAAATCATTATTTTGATGTTCAAAAAGTATGCGTTGTGGTAGTCCAAAACGCATGTTTTCTGCAATGAAAAAGCAGGTAAAACGCAGGAATTTTGATATTTCTTGCTTTTTGCTACTTCTCATTGACTTCAATGTTAACAAAACGCACCACAAATGGCAAAAACAATTGACAGGGTCCTTTTCTGAACGCATGGTTTTTGACCAAACTTATGCAAATTATGAGATGCGTTTGGAAACGCAAAGTGCGGACAAGAAATCATGAATTCTCATTGTCTTTAATGGAAAACCAAAACGCATGCATTTGGGCACAAAAACGCTGCAGTTCAAAACTGAGCCTAAACGCACCTGAAACGCAGGTGAAAACTGAAAGTGCGCACATAGCCTAATAGGAGAACTTACGTGGTGAGATGGATCTGTAAGGCATTTCTTGTGATTGTGTCTGACAAGCATGCACCGATGGGGGGGACGCACCGGCTCCATGCGCTGTGGGTCAGTCGCCAACAGAGAGAGTTGGCATGGCAACTGGATGATACATCCGGTCTCCTTGCCTGCTCTGTGTCATGTGATCGCTGACAGCACTAGTGCGGTCATATGACGGATGACGCGCTCGACAGGCAACTGGCTCACGGCGTGTGCATCATGGGGTGGGCGTGCCCAGGATACCTGGCCGGGAGCGTGTAGCTTGATCTTATCACGGGGTCTTGAAAAGAAGCATTTACCACATCATTAGCAAGCCTCCTGACGAAACCAAAGCCATGAAACGCGCGTTGAGGTTGAGGTGGCAGCCTCTGACCATAGAGAGATTTACTTTGTACACTGCAATATGGCTTCAGGTAGTAGATGCTAGCAGCCACATGGTATATAAATTATAAGGGGTCCTCAATTGAGATGAACAAGATATATATGTAAGGTATATGTGCATTCTAAATGGTATCCATTTGCAAATGGTATATATGTGACCTATGGTTACCAATGTCTAAATAGTAGTATTTTATGCTATAAAAAGTATAAAAATTAGCATCTAATTGTGATAAGTTACATTGGTACTATAAAGTAATTTTATGGATACATTTGAGTATGTAATGGCTTTCTATTTAATATAAGATATTCCCTTGTGATTGCTGCAAATTTAACACTACCTGTGCTCATGTAAAAACGTATTTACTGATTGGTCAGAGATTGGTCAGCAGAGGAAGAGGAAGCCCTTTGAAGCTGACAGAATTCTACCAGGCAGCAGATAAGAGCACTGAAGAATACAACTCATCCCCCCCTCACACCCCACCCCCGCAGGCAGGCTGGGTGAGTCAGGAAACGTGGACAAAGGGATTAAAGTTGATAAGAGACCCAGGGGAGGTCCAGTCTCATGAGTGGAGGGAGAAATAGATTGGATTAGTTCCAAGGAACAAGCAAAGCAGGGGGAGGAGGAGCAAACAGAAGCCTTTGTATTCCAGTTGCAGGCTTCATCCCCCTGCCCTGCAGCAGGTTTACAGGCTGCTGGATTCAGTACAGAGAGAAGCTGTCAAGATTTAAGAGCCTCAGAACCTCTCACAGAAATTACCATGAGGAAGCTCATGGCTGAGTTAATGTCCTCATTTAAAAGAGATATGCAGAGTGTGCTAAGATCCATACAAAAGGACATCACTGTAATAGAGGAGCACACATCCCATATATAAAACAAAATGGCAGAACTTACAACTGCGCACAATAAAGTGATGGACTCGGTTATCTACGGATGAAGAAATGTATGCAATAAGGCTTAAAATAGCCGATATGGAAGATAGGTCACGTCGAAATAATGTCAGATTGAGGGACATAGCAGAATCGGTTAAAACAGAGGACTTTAAAGTCTTGAAATTGCCAAACTTTTGAAGTGTAATCACAGATTACTTTACCTGTCTGGTGCCAGAGACTACCCAGATGGACCTGGTAATGGATAAAGCTCACAAGCTCCCTAAACCGAAACAACTTCCAGCCTCAACCCCTAGAGATGTCATAGTGAGAATTCACTTCTTCCATATAAAAGAAAAAATACTAGAAACAGCCCGCATTCTGCCTTCTTTACCAGATAGATTCAAGGACCTTGCTATATTCACTGACCTGTCAGCAGTCACCCTAGCCCGGAGAAGTGCCTTCATAACAAGCACCAGAGTCCTCAGGGATCACAATATCCCTTACAAGTGGAGCTTCCCAGTAAAGTTAATCATCACTAAAGCGGGGCATAAGCATGTGGCAAACAGTCCGGAACAAGCCTTTCAACTATGTAAGGAATGGAACCTACCCACCCCTGCCAAGGAACACTAAGAAAGAATTTCCTCACCACGACAAGTCCCAGAAGGATGGGCCAAAGTTTAAGATTGTTGGAAATCTGGACAGGCTTCATTTGGCTTATTATGGAGAGAGTCTATTCAAGATCAGAGGAATAACAAAAAGTATGTCAGTGGATGGACCTGTCATTTGCTCCTCCAAGCTGTTCTTCATTAAGTTTTCTTCTTTGTCCAATGCTCCTTTTGGGACTAATGGAGCTTGGAGCCGACCATGGCACGGATCCCAGTCCCTCCAGGTGCCTGGACCTGAACATGGACCCTTTGAATTTTTATTTTTCCTTCCAAACCCCCTTGAACCTTCTTTCTTTTTTTCTAGTCTTTTTCACCAGTCTCGGCTCCTCTCCATTTGAGTTTTCCTTTTCGGGAACTTTGGGAGCGTGGGCCAGTTTTTTATCCATAGCACCATGTTTGGATTTTGGTGCCTGGCATGGGAAGCCTCAGTTGGTGTCCTATATTTTCGCTCAATTGAGCTCAGTTGAATGTTTCACGTTTACCTGTTCTTTTTCTTTGCAGCTTGGGAACCTCCTGGTCTGGTTTGTGCAGTATGGACTTGCAAGCAAGTAGCAATATTTTCACGAGATGAACGTGTGCACCTGGGTTCTAGACGCTCATACTAGATTACCTTTTAGTAACTATATTCTCTTGTATTCCCTCATCAAAAATAGGGATAAGGAATCTAAAGCAGCATGAAGCAACTATGCAAATCTTCATGATGGTGCATGCTAAAGGGTTAAATTCACCTTTTAAAAGGTCGGAGTTGTGGAAGGAGGCACTCCAAAAGAATGTAGATGTGTTATGCATCCAGGAGACCCACTTAAACAGCACTGATATTTTCAGGCTCGAACACAAAAAATTGCCACATACCATAGTGGCACCTGCAATTGTTAAAAAGGGGGGGTGGCAATAGCAGTAAGGGACACAGTGGCTTTTACCCAGGACGAACAAATTATAGACCCTCTAGGCAGATTTATAATTCTAAAAAGCCTGGTTAATAATATCCCATACAGAATAGTCAATATATACGCTCCCAACAGACGTCAGTACACATACATTCGAAAAATTATTACCAAAGCCTGCAAGGTTAAAAAAGGATCTCTCATCATAGTGGGGGACTTTAATTTAGCATTATGGCCAAATATGGAGACCACATCCAAGTCAAAAAGAACTTTACCCCAGCCCACTAACGAAATTTCTTCATTTACACGAGCTATATGACATATGGAGATTGCAAAATCCAACAACAAGGGATTGATTATACATTCTTTTCTCATCTTCACAATATATACACAAGAATTGACTACTTCTTGGTAGATAAGGCAATGATCCCAAAAGTGTTGAATACAAAAATAGCAAACATAACATGTAGTGATCATGCTCCTGTCACACTAGATATAGCAGAAAGCTTTACAACCGCCTCATCCCCGATATGGTGCCTAGAAACATACATATTAAACCATCGTTCATATGCGACTCAAACACAACAAGCCATTCAAGATTACTTTGAAATAAATAATAATGGAGAAGTTTCAGACATGAAATTGTGGTTTGCACATAAGGCGACCATGAGAGGCCATTTTATAAAGCAGGCACCGCATTATAAAAAAGTTTCTCAAATAACGATTACTGACGTACAAAGTAAGCTGGCGAACCTACACAGGCTAAACAAACAGACAAATTTGTGCAAAAGGACGTTGGAGATTTCAGCCCTGCATAACTAGCTATATGAATTGAACTTACCCAAATACACTGTGTGCATAATTATTAGGCAAATGAGTATTTTGATCACATGATAATTTTTATAGATGTTGTCCTACTCAAAGCTGTATAGGCTTGAGAGCCAACTACCAAATAAGTAAATCAGGTGAGGTGCATCTCTGTAATGAGGAGGGATGTGGTGTAATGACATCAACACTCTACAAACGGTGTGCTTAATTATTAGGCAACTTCCTTTCCTTTGGCAAAATGGGTCAGAAGAGATATTTGACGGGCTCTGAAAAGTCCAAAATTGTAAGATGTCTTGCAGAGGGATGCAGCAGTCTTGAAATTGCCAAACTTTTGAAGTGTAATCACCGAACAATCAAGCGTTTCATGGCAAATAGCCAACAGGGTCGCATGACGCGTGTTGGACAAAAAAGGCGCAAAATAACGGCCCATAAATTGAGGAAAATCAAGCATGAAGCTGCCAAGATGCCATTTGTCACCATTTTGGCCATATTTCAGAGCTGCAACGTTACTGAAGTATCAAAAAGTACAAGGTATATAAAATACAAAATATCTTAAGACTGATTTTTAAAAGGTTTTATGGACTGATGAAATGAGAGTGACCCTTTGATGGGCCAGATGGATGGGCCAGAGGCTGGATCAGTAAAGGGCAGAGAGCTCCACTCTGACTCAGACGCCATTAAGGTGGGGTACTGGTATAGGCTGGTATCATCAAAGAACAACTTGTGGGACCTTTTCGGTTTGAGGATGGAGTGAAGCTCAACTCCCTGATCTACTGCCAGTTTCTAGAAGACAACTTCTTCAAGCAGTGATACAGGAAGAAGTTGGTTATGTTCAAGAAAAACATGATTTTCATGCAGGACATCACATGCATCCAACTACTCCACAGCGTGGCTGGCCAGTAAAGGTCTAAAAGATGAAAAAATAATGACATGGCCCCCTTGTTCACCTGATCTGAACCCCATAGAGAACCTCAGGTCCATCATAAAATGTAAGATCTACAGGGAGGAAAAACAGCACACCTCTCGGAACAGTGTCTGGGAGGCTGTGGTGGCTGCTGCACACAATGTTGATCGTAAACAGATCAAGCAACTGACACAATCTATGGATGTTAGGCTGTTGAGTGTCATCATAAAGGTGGCTATATTGGTCACTAACTTTTTTGGGTTTTGCTTTTGCATGTCAGAAATGTTTTTTTCTAAATTTTGTGCAGTTACCGTATTTTTCGCTTTATAAGACGCACTTTTGTTCCCCCAAAAAAGTAGGGAAAGTAGGGGGTGCATCTTATGAACCGAATATAGGGGGGTAGTGTATATATATATACATATATACCGTATTTTTCGGACCATAAGACGCACTTTTTTCCCCCCAAATGTTGGGGGAAAGTTGGGGGTGCGTCTTATGGTCTGACTATAGGGCTGCGGCTGGGAATGAGGGTGCTGCGGGTCATCGGGGGCACGAGCAGGCAGCAGCAGCGCCTGCTCGTGACCACGTGGGCCCGCTCATTACATATGCACGCCCATCCTCCCGCCCATCTCTCAGCGCTGAAGCCGGCGCTGACAGGTGGGCGGAAGGATGAGCGGGGACGCGCGCATAGTAAAGAGCCGGCATGATCACCCCTGGCAATTACAGCCTGGAGTGATCATGTGCGGCTGTATTCACTGCTCTCCGCGCGTCATTACCAGCGCGGGGTGCAGTGAATCAGTACACTCACCCGTCCCCGTGTGTGGAGCCGCCCCCCTGCTGCACGCGATGACTTCCTGTATGTGCCGGTCAGCTGATCTGTGCCGGTCAGCTGATCTGTGCTGAGCTGGTCAGCTGATCGGCACAGACAGGAAGACATCGCGATGCAGCAGGGGAACGGCTCCACACACACACAGATCAGCGTGCCAGAGAGGAAGATGATCGGTGCTGCAGGGAGTGAGGAAAAGGTGAGTATAAACGTTTATTTTTTTCTCTGTGCTATAGGATACAGGCCATATACCAGGATGGTATATGAGCACGATGGGAGTATATGAGCAGGCAGGATGGGGGGGTATGTGAACAGGCTGGATGGGGGGGCATGTGAACAGGCTGGATGGGAGGGCATGTGAACAGGCTGGATGGGGGGGCATGTGAACAGGCTGGATGGGGGGGCATGTGAACAGGCTGGATGGGGGGGCATGTGAACAGGCTGGATGGGGGGGCATGTGAACAGGCTGGATGGGGGGGCATGTGAACAGGCTGGATGGGGGGGCATGTGAACAGGCTGGATGGGGGGGCATGTGAACAGGCTGGATGGGGGGCATGTGAACAGGCTGGATGGGGGGGGCATGTGAACAGGCTGGATGGGGGGGCATGTGAACAGGCTGGATGGAGGGGCATGTGAACAGGTTGGATGGGGGGGCATGTGAACAGGTTGGATGGGGGGGCATGTGAACAGGTTGGATGGGGGGGCATGTGAACAGGCTGGATGGGGGGGCATGTGAACAGGCTGGATGGGGGGCATGTGAACAGGCTGGATGGGGGGGCATGTGAACAGGCTGGATGGGGGGGGGTATGTGAACAGGATGGATGGGGGTTTATAGCAGGATCATATACAAGGCAGGAGGATCATTACCAGGATGGGGTACCTTAGTAGAGAATTTGGGGACATTACCCCCATAACAGTGTCAGCAGCAGATCCTCGCCCTATAACAGTGTGTCATGACCACATTTTTTGCTTAAAGTTTTATTTTCCCATTTTCCTCCTCTAAAACCAGGGTGCGTCTTATAGTCCGGTGCGTCTTATAGTCCGAAAAATACGGTATATATATATATATATATATATATATATATATATTATATTATATATATATATATTATATATCCTGCAGGGTCCGCTCTGGAGCAGTGCTGGGAGCTGGTGAAGCTGCGGGCGGCAGCGTTAGATCTCCTGCTCCCGCTCATATAATATGCACAGCTGCTGTCCATCAGCGTGGTGCTAAAACCACATCGCACTGATGGGCTGGGGCAGCGGGGCATATTATATCTGCCTGCGCCCTCCTTTGATCGCACATGATCCCCCTGTGTTAGATATGGCCCCCATGCTGCTGCCCATAGTAAAATAAAAAAAGCTTTACTTTCCTCCAGCGCTGATCTCCCGGTCTCCTGCTGCTGCTGTCTGTGATCAGGCACGCAGAGATGATATCACTCTGCCGTGCTGATCACATGACTGGCAGCAAGAACCAGGAAGTGGAGGAGCTCAACCCCACGGAGGGAGACACAGGGATTACAGCGCTGAGAAGGTAAGGAAAGAGTGTTTTTTTTTTATTATGGGCAGCAGCATGGGGTGCATATCTAACACAGGGGAGATGTGCCATCTATAGTGGCCATGGGCAGCAGTATGGGGGCCATATCAAACACAGGGGAGATGCGCCATCTATGGTGGCCATGGGCAGCAGTATGGGGGCCATATCTAACAGGGGAGATGTGCCATCTATAGTGGCCATGGGCAGCAGTATGGGGGCCATATCAAACACAGGGGAGATGCGCCATCTATGGTGGCCATGGGCAGCAGTATGGGGGCCATATCTAACAGGGGAGGTGTGCCATCTGTAGTGGCCATGGGCAGCAGTATGGGGGCCATATCAAACACAGAGGAGGTGTGCCATCTATAGGGGCCATGGGCAGCACAGGGGGACGTGTCCCAGCACAAGGGGGCTATATTCATTATAAGGTGGGCTAATGTTAGGATGGGGGGCTATGAGGGACATATACCCTATATGATTTGTTAGACGGACACTGGCATTATAAGATGGACCCCATTTAACATTAAAAAAAATAATTCTCTTTTCCTTCACCAAATTTGGGGGTGCGTCTTATAATCAGGTGCGTCTTATAAAGCGAAAAATACGGTATATTGGTTTATCTAGTGAAAATAAACAAGTGAGATGGGAATATATTTGGTTTTTATTAAGTTGCCTAATTATTCTGCATAGTAATAGTTACCTGCACAAATAGATATGCTCCTAAGATAGCCAAATCTAAAAAAACACCCCAACTTCCAAAAATATTAAGCTTTGATATTTAAGAGTCTTTTGGGTTGATTGAGAACATAGTTGTTGATCAATAATAAAAAAAAAATCCTCTAAAATACAACTTGCCTAACAATTCTACACACAGTGTATGAACATGCCTTTAAAAAGCTCAAACTGTCGTACTATTGGCTAGGTAATAAGCCGAGGGCCCTATTGGCCAGACAGATTAAAGTACAAGTAGCAAGATTTTGCATACCTTATTTGAAAGCACCAAATGCAGGAAAAATAATGAGAAGCTTTGTGGAAATATAAGAAATATAAGAAGTTGATCTCCCCAAATCTTGGAAAAATGTTTAAAGGGAAGGTGTTGCGTTTTTTTTGTTTTGTATTAAATATAGTGATTATGAAATCAAGTATTTTTATTACAAAATTAAAATCACTGCTTATTTTGTTTTTATTTAATTCTAATTTTACAGAAGGCTGCCATGATGGATTTGCTGTGTGTGTAACGACAGTTACTCACTTCTTTATGGCAGCCCCTGTGCATAGAGAACAGTGGTCGGGATCCGACCCCATTTAGTAAAGTTAGAGTAGTCGTCTGCTGTGACCTGGACGTGCCCCCTGGGCTGTCCTGATCACAGCAGAGGGAGGAGATCGGCGCCATCATTGTGGAGCTCACAGCATATGCTGTTGGCTCCACTTTACCCCTGTCAACCGCCGGGATGTGTGAGTACGGGCCACCTTCCCTCCCCTCCCCCCGCCGTTACCGTCTCCAATGACACCCCCTCCCTCCGCTCTACCCAGCCCCCGCTCTGCCCACACTACTACTGCCATCGCCCCTCCCCCCGCTGTTATCGTCTCCAATGACACCCCCCTCCTCCGCTCTACCCAGCCCCCGCCGCTGCTGTGTGTGTTTGTGTTCCTCTGCATGTGAGTACCGCCACTGCTACCGTCTCCAAAAACACCCCCCGCTCAAACCCCCCCCCTTTCGCCTGCCACCTGTAGGCCTGTGTGTGTACCGGTGATACTGTCTGCAGGGCTGTGTATCTAATCCTCTCCTGTGTGATACTGTCTGCATAGCCGTGCATCTAACCCTATCCTGTGATGCTGTCTGCTGAGCTGGGTAAAAATTGGCTTTCTACAACAGGTTCACACAAATGCGGCCAAAAATCTTGCGGTCTCTGTAACTATATGTGGAACACCAAAAAAATGTCCTCCTGTATTAGAGGAAAGGAATATGATATTAATACCTTTATCAATTGTTCAACAAGTCATATTATTTATGTCATAACATGTACCGCATGTGCTGTTCAGTATGTAGGCAGTACGAGCCGCACTCTGAGACACAGAATCTCAGAACACATATACAGTGCTGGCCAAAAGTATTGGCACCCCTGCAATTCTGTCAGATAATACTCAGTTTTTTTTCTTGGAAAGCAAATTCTTTGTTATTATCTTCATTTAATTTGTCTTCAATGAAAAAAAATAAAAAAAATTCTCAAAGCCAAATTGGATATAATTCCACACCGAACATAAAAAAGGGGGTGGACAAAAGTATTGACACGGTTTGAAAAATCTTGTGATGCTTCTCTGATTTGTGTAATTAACAGCACCTGTAACTTACCTGTGGCACCTAACAGGTGTTGGCAATAAATAAATCACACTTGCAGCCAGTTGACATGGATTAAAGTTTACTCAACCTCTGTCCTGTGTCCTTTTGTGTACCACATTGAGCATGGAGAAAAGAAAGAAGACCAAAGAACTATCTGAGGACTTGAGAATCCAAATTGTGAGGAAGCATGAGCAATCTCAAGGCTACAAGTCTATCTCCAAAGACCTGAAAGTTCCTGTGTCTACGGTGCGCAGTGTCATCAACAAGTTTAAAGCCCATGGCACTGTGGCTAACCTCCCTAGATGTGGAAGGAAAAGAAAAATTGACAAGAGATTTCAACGCAAGATTGTGCGGATGGTGGATAAAGAACCTCGACTAATATCCAAACAAGTTCAAGCTGCCCTGCAGTCCGAGGGTACAACAGTGTCAACCTATACTATCCGTCGGCGTCTGAATGAAAAGGGACTGTATGGTAGGATACCCAGGAAGACCCCACTTCTTACCCCGAGACATAAAAAAGCCAGGCTGGAGTTTGCCAAAACTTACCTGAGAAGGCCTAAAACGTTTTGGAAAAAAATTCTCTGGTCAGATGAGACAAAAGTAGAGCTTTTTGGGAAAAGCCATCAACATAGAGTTTACAGGGGAAAAAATGAAGAGGCATTCAAAGAAAAGAACACGGTCCCTTCAGTCAAACATGGCGGAGGTTCCCTGATATTTTGGGGTTGCTTTGCTGCCTCTGGCACTGGACTGCTTGACCGTGTGCATGGCATTATGAAGTCTGAAGACTACCAACAAATTTTGCAGCATAATGTAGGGCTCAGTGTGAGAAAGCTGGGTCTTCCTCAGAGGTCATGGGTCTCCCAGCAGGATAATGACCCAACTCGCACTTCAAAAAGCACTAGAAAATGGTTTGATAAAAAGCACTGGAGACTACTAAAGTGGCCAGCAATGAGTCCAGACCTGAATTCCATAGAACACCTGTGGAGAGATCTCAAAATGGCAGTTTGGAGAAGGCACCCTTCAAATCTCAGGGACCTGGAGCAGTTTGCCAAAGAAGAATGGTCTAAAATTCCAGGAGAGCATTGTAAGAGACTTATTGATGGTTATCGTAAGCGGTTGTTCGCAGTTATTTTGGCTAAAGGTTGTGCAACCAAGTATTAGGCTAAGGGTGCCAATACTTTTGTCTGGCCCATTTTTGGAGTTGTGTGTGAAATGATCAATAATTTGATTTTTGTTTCATTCTCTTTTGTGTTTTTTCATTGCAAGCAAAATAAATGAAGTTAATAATACCAAAGAATTTGTCATTGCAATCATTTTCAAGAAGAAACTGAGTATTATCTGACAGAATTGCAGGGGTGCCAATACTTTTGGCCAGCACTATATGACATAGGGAACAAAAGTAGTACATGTCCATCAGGTGCTTCCCAGCATTTCATCAGTGTTCATGGTGGCAACACCGATAATTTTAGGGTTAATGCCATAGAAAAAGTTTCAATGTCTAACAGGGGTGGCGATATTATTACATTTTTGCATAAGAAAGAATCCAAATGGATCTTTGCAATGGAAACCAGATCACCTTCCGGGATGAACCTGAGAGATTAATTAAAAAATTTATACTGAATGAATAGCACTTTGTATATGAATTTACTATGTATTTAGCCTTAAGCTGTGTCAGTTCATGATGTCATATCCTGCAGACTTTTTTTTAATCCCCACTTTTGTTTGTAATGGATTCGGACTAAGAGTGCTAGACACTCGAAACGCGTACCATCATTAACTGCCATGTGGTTTTTATTATGTATTACCTGCAATTTTTAAATATGTATCAATAAACAGGAGTTTGATAATATTTTTGGACTTGGATGCTCGAGCCTTCCTTTCATTTGGATTACCAGTCTGGCCGACTTTTTTTCCGTGCACCGTCTCCCTAATGGTCTCCATAATGGTCTCCATGTGGATCGGGTGATCTGAACATTTTTCCTTTTTCTTCTACATGTTATAAGCCTTTTTCGTGCTCCCTTTTCCTATCCATTTTGTTGCCAATTATTGCACATGAAGTAATTGCTCTTATTGCAATCTTCAACATGGAGACCCTTAATATGGATACGATTAATCCTGTAGATCGGGATGAATTTTTCAATGTTAACTGCCAAGCACGACTTAATAAAGCGGCTAACATTTTTATGAACAGAAACAATTGTACCATCTCCGAAGATCAGAATGACTTAAACACCCTGATATGGAAACTAGAGAAACAAATGTCTGGGGCCGAGCACACAGCGGGGGACACTCCCCTAAGTTGGGAGGTAGCTTCACGCAACCCGACAATTAGCCTGCAGCGGGTAGTAGCTTCACGTGTTATCTGCAACGGCTCAGAGATTAGCGGCATCAACACAACGGAGGGATAGGACTTCCCACACAGAGCAGTCCACAGAAATCCCATGTGTCAGCTGCTAAGAGCAGGTCCCCAGTAAAAAGAGGGACGGGACCCGGAGGTTTCAAGCCAATGGGGCCAGGGACACACAGAGTACACAGTGTATGGAGGAAGGATCCAGTCCACCACAGAATCACTAAAACAGACCAACGGACGTGCTGTCACCGAGGGCAACGATACCCAGAGACTTGGTTTACCTCAGAGTCTGTGTCCACTGAATGCGTCATCACACCTGAGTGAGTACCCTGGCTCCCCATCACCCTACCGGCCCTATATCAATATAGACTGTTCCTACCTTTTCTCTACCCTGAGTCCCGGGGCCTCTCTACCTGCGGAGGGAACCTCCATCACGGCTGCCACACACCATCTGCCCCGGCACTCCAATACAGCAGCGGTGGTACTCCTCATTACCGCGCACCGCAGGTGGTATCACGAACATTCTCCCCTGTAAATAATCCCCCTTTTCATCGAAGTGTCTGCCGAGCAGTCCGACTGCTGCTAGGGTGTCACACAGTCAGACACGCCCCCACGCTGAGTGAAAGCTGTCTCACTGCAACCAATCACAGCCGCCGGGGGCGGGTCTGTATCATGCAGTAAAATAAATAAATAATTAAAATAAAACGAAGTGCGGTCCCCCCCATTTTGATACCAGCCAGGGTAAAGCCACATGCCTGAAGGCTGGTATTCTCAGGATGGGGAGATCCACGTTATGGGGAGCCTCCCCAGCTTAACAATATCAGCCAGCAGCCCCCCGGAATTGCCGCATCCATTAGATGCGACAGTCCCGGGACTCTACCTGGCTCATCCTGTATTGCCCTGGTGCGGTGGCAATCGGGGTAATAAGGAGTTAATGGCAGCAGCCAATTGCTGCCACTAAGTCCTAGTTTAATCATGGCAGGCGTCTCCCTGAGATACCTTCCATGATTAACCTGTAAGTTAAAGAAAATAAACACATACACCCAAAAAATCCTTTATTTGGAATAAAAGACAAAGAAACCCCACCCTCTTTCACCACTTTATTAACCCCCAAATACCCATCCAGGTCCGGTGTAATCCACACGACATCCCACGACGCTCTCAGCTTTGCTACATGAAGCTGACAGGAGCGGTCATAGACCAGACCGCTCTCTGTCAGCTCCACGCAGCAACTGAAGTGAGCCGCGAGATCAGCGATCACGTCGGTCAGGTTACCCGCGGCCACCGCTGGATCCTCCAACTGTGACAGTAAGTCGCCCGAGTGACTTAAGTGAGATGCGCGATCAGCATTGACGTCACAGGTGAGTTGCGGTCTCGGGTGGAGGACTCCAGCTGGCCGCGGTAAACCTGAATGAAGGCAGTGCTAATCACACTGCTCACTTCAGTCACTCAGGGGATTAGCAGTCAGTGACCGCTAATCAGGACGCGACACAGACAGAGCCGCGGTATGACAATGAAGTCAGGTGAAGTTCATCCGAGTTCATTCTTATCGCGTGACTCTGTCTGCTGTCAGCGGGCATGTAGCAGAGCTCAATTGCCGTGGGACCGCACTGCAAAAAATGCATCCAAAACGAATGCAAAATGCATCCAAAATGCATGCGTTTTGGATACTTTTTTTGATAAACGCAGTGTTTATATTTTAGAGGGTGCGTTCTTTTCCGCACTATTATGAACGCAATGTGCGCACATACCCTTAAATATATGGGGCTAGGTGAGGGCTCATACTGTATTTAGGGAAATTTAGGTTCGGACTAGTAGCATACATAGACTGTGTTGGGGCTCATACTGTACATAGGGGGGGGGTGTGGAGTCAAATCATTATCGTTCGGACAGTGTGATAAAAAATATTCCAAGTTTATTTTAATTTATTAAAAATCCATGAAAAATTCTATATTATTGTGCACAACCATGTTGACAAGCATTACGTTTCAGACTCTTAGGTCCTTTTTCATAGCTATGAGGCTATGAATATGGACCCATGAGTCCGAAACATCTAATGCTTGTCAACATGGTTATGCACAATAACATAGAATTTTTAATGGATTTTTAATTACGGTAATTAAAATAAATTGGATTTTTTTTCACACTCCCCGGATGATAATGCTGGATACCTTTTTTGACTCACCATGTGAATATGCTGCCAACATTTCTGTTTTTTTTCTTTTATGACTTATGCATATAGGGGGACAATATGAGATCTCACTGTATGCAATGGGCTGTGTTGGGGCTTAAAGTCTACATAGGGAGGCAATGTTGGGGCTAATACCATACATAGGAGAACTGTGTAGGGGCTCATACTGTGTATAGGGAGGCTAGGTTATGACTAATAGTGTATATGGGGGGCTTTGTGTGGGCTCATACTGTATATGGGGGTTGTTTTGGGGCTCACAGTATATAGCATAGCTGTGTAGGAGCTCTTGCTGTATATAGGGACTCATGCCATATATAGGGGCTGTGTGTGGCTTCATACTCTGTGCTGTGTTTGGGCTCATATTTTACATAGAGGGGCTGTATGGGGGCTCCTACTGTATGTAGGGAGTGTTGTGTGGGCTCATACTGTATATAGGGGGATAAATGGGGGTTCATGCAGTATACAATGGGGTGTGTGTGGGCTCATACTGTATATGCGTGGGCTGTGTGAGGGCTCATACTATATAGGGAGCTGTGGATAACTCTTACTGTAAATAGGGGGTTGTGTGGGGCCTTAGTCTACAAATAGAGTACTGTGCAGAACGCATACTGTATAAAGGGGGCTGTGTGTAGGCTCATATTGGGGGGTGTAAGCATACTTAATTCTGCTCAAAATTAAGTGATACCATTAATGCTAATATAAAACAATAATTACAGTTAATATGTTCAAATTAATATTAAGTAGAATTAATTTCAGCCTATTGTTTTAGCCCTCCACAATAGTCATGGGCGAATCCAACTGTAAATTAACCGTATTTGTCAAAAAATCCAAGCTGTCATCAAGTGCGAGATTAGTACTGAGTAGGGGTATATAAGACTCCCTCATTACTAACCCTGTAAGTAAAAAAAAAAAAACCCACAAAACACAGAAAAATCCTGTGATAGGCCCTGTGCACATACTGCGTCTTTTTGCCGCGGTTTTTGCTGCAGAATTGGTGTAGTTTTTGTTCATAAACTTTATGCAGTCCAGCAAATTCTATGAAAAATTCAAAATGCTATGTGCCCACAGCGTTTTTTTTCCTTACTGGTTTTGCTGCAGAATTTCTGCAGCAAAAACAAGTAGCATGTCACTCCTTTACTGCGTTTTGGTGCGTTTTTTCTGCAGGTAGGTGCGTTTTTCTGCCAGAAGGTGTGTTTTTCGCTGGATAAACAAATCCACAGTGTGCGCACAGGGCCTAAAAAAAAACAAAAAAAACAAACCTTCCTCTTTCTCCAATTATTAACCCCCAAAAGACCCCTGCAGGGTAGATAGGCAGAAAAAAAAAACTTTATTGACCCATAAATGTAACAGCAATGTTTCGGTTCCTTGGCTTGAAAAAGGTGCCCAGTAACCGAAACATTGCTGACACACCTTATAGGCCAAAAAAGGTATTCTTTTGCTATCTATGGAGTGGTGTCTTCATTATGTTTTTATCTATCTACTGTATCTATCTACTCTATCTATCTTAGTAGATAGATAGACAAAAACATAATGAAGGCAGCATGCCATAGATAGCAAAAAACCCAAACATTTTGGTTCCAAGGAACCTTTTCAAAGCCCAGGAACTGATGCTGTCACACATTATGGGACAAGAAAGGTCTTTATTTTTTTGCTATCTATAGAGTGCTTCCTTCATGTTTTTGCCAATGTTATGGTAATTAAGTTTTTTCTTTGAAGACCATGCACCTACAGCTGGAAATAGTACTACTCTATTTTTTCCTAGATAGACACAGACAGACAGATATAGTAAATAGACAGACAGATGGATAGAAAGATAGATAGATAAATAGATAGATGTGTGTGTGTGTGCATATATAGTTATATAGTGTGTGTGTGTGTGTGTGTGTGTGTGTGTGTGTGTGTGTGGGTGTGTGTGTGTGTATATAGTTATATAGTGTATGTGTATATAGTTATATAGTGTGTGTGTGTAAATATATTTATATGATCCAACCCCATCCAGGTGTACAGTAATGCCTTTATATACCATACTAGCTGTACTACCCGGCTTTTGCCCGGGTTAATAACTGCTGTTAACAAAATAGAATGTATTAACAAAAATGTATTCTGCACACAAAAACCACAAAACAAATAGATAGAAATGTAATTATTAAATTGTTGCCTATATTAACCAATCAGAGCTCAGATTAATTAACTGTACCAAAATAGAAGCTAAGATGTGATTGGTTGCTATTGGCAGCCTGATAAATCTCTAGGCAACAGAAAGCCCTCCCCCTGACAGTATATATTAGCTCACACATACACATAGACAGGTCATGTGACTGACAGCTGCCGTATTTCCTATGTGGTACATTTGTTGTTCTTGTAGTTTGGCTGCTTATTAATCAGATTTTTATTTTTGAAGGATAATACCAGACGTGTGTGTTTTAGGGCGATTATGTGGTGAGGTTGGTGTATGTGTGGTGAAATGTATGCTGAGGGTGGTATGTGTGTTCAAGTACGTGGTAGTGTGTGGCGCATTTTGTGTGTGTGTTCATATCCCCGAGTGTGTTGAGTATCCCATTTCGGGGCCCCACCTTAACAAATGTACGGTATATACTCTTTGGCGCCATCACTCTCATTCTTTAAGTCCCCCTTGTTCACATCTGGCAGCTGTCAATTTGCCCCCAACACTTTTCGTTTCACTTTTTCCCCATTATGTAGATCGCGGCAAAATTGATTGGTAAATTGAAACGCGCTGTGTTAAAATTTCGCCTCACCACATAGCAACCGGCGCTGCCTGGGATAGTAACTGTCTCTCTGTTTCTCTCCCATTCTCTGTCTGTCTCCCACTCTGTATATATCTCTCTGTCTCTCTCTCTATCTCTTTGTCTGTCTCTTTCCCTGTCTGTCTCTGACTGTCTCTATTTCCCTGTCTGTCTATCTAGCTCTTTCCCGGTCTGTCTATCTATCTCTGTCATTTTCCCTGTCTGTCTCTTTCCCTGTCAGTCTGTCTCTTTGTCTGTGTCTGTCTCATTGTGTCTGTCTCTTACATTGTCTATGTCTGTTTCTTACCCTGTCTGTGTCTGCCTCTTTCCCGGTCTGTGTCTGTCTCTTTCCCTGGCTGCATTGTGACAAGCCAACATTCCATATAAGGGCGTGGCCGCACATTCTTCTGAAGTTCTGGCTGCACTGTGGCTCCCAGCTCCTTTCGCTTTAATGGAGGCAGGTTTTTTGGTGAAAAACTGTAAAGAGCGGGGTTAAAATTTCCCCTCAAAAAACATAGCCTATGACACTCTTGGGGTCCAGAAGTGCGAGTGTGCAAAATTTTGTGGCTGTAGCTGCGACGGTGCAGATGCCAATCCCGGACATACATACACACAAACATACACACATTCAGCTTTATATATTAGATTATTTATTGCCTTAGTTTTACTGATGTGATGCTCACCATGATTCAGTTTGGTACTGGCATTACAAAGTCTCCCATATCTCAAGGACCTGCAGTGATGTAATGAAGAGGCAGGGCACTGTGTTGTTCTGTGCTGCTCTGCCCACCCCTCTGCATTACATCACTGTAGGTCCTTCGCAGCTACGGGAGACTGTTTCTAGTGCAGAGGCAGGAGCAAAGTGAAAGTAATTTGAGCCCTCAGCACAGAGACTGCGGCTGTGCTGTGAAGGTATGCCGTGCTCTGGCCCGGACACTGCAGTGATCTGCACTTCCCCCGGGCCAGACATGACTGCAGTGGCACCCTGCTCCTGCCTCCTAAACAGCGGACACACAGTCTCCCCAGCCACTGCAGGAAGCCGGAGGCTGGAGCTCCCACGTGTGACCGCTGTTTACATTAAACAAGTATTCATTAGCTGCTCCTCACACCCGCTTCTAGTCACTGACTAACTGACTGCAGAGAGAGGTGGGTGGGGAGCAGCTAATGAATATGCCTTGACTTTAAGCAGCGGGCACACGTGGTTTCTCCAGCCCCCGGCTTCAAGCAGCAGCGACCCTCCCTTCCTCCTGTGATCCCACTGCATAGCGCTGACTCCCCACAGCTCCCTACCCCGCAGCTTCAGACCATAAGACGCACCCCACACTTTCCTCCCAAATTTGGAGGAAAAAAAGTGTGTCTTATGGTCCGAAAAATACGGTATTTACCTACATTATGCTACTCTCAGCTGAAGCAGAAAAAACCTGGAGACAGTTTTCTTTTCCTGTATTAAAACTGCTCTGTAGAATAAAAAGTTGCACAATGAACAATTGCCAAATGTGGTTCACTGTTATTATGAAACAAAATAAAACATTATAAAGACCAAGGGTAGTGAATACTTTTATTGTTCATAAGCGCTTTAGATTAACTGGGAAAAAAAATTGCAAAATTCAAATTACATCTGACAAACTATTTTCTCACCTTAGCAGCCAAGTCATTTTTTCCTTTATTGTACTCATCTACAGCATTCTGCAGCTCTGCAACACGGCCTTCAACACTCTGTGCAAATAGACACATTTATGGTTAAAATCCAATCCTTGCCTTTCATCCACTTAAACAGAACTGTCACAAAATAAAAAATGGCCAGTTTTTATGCTTATTTTATTCTCGATGCTTTGTTGAGTACCATTTATTTATTTTTTTTAATCTGCTATATGGTTCTAGATATATGGACACTTTATTTAATAATGTATATTGTCTTTAACAAGAGGCCATGATTTACATGATTTTGTGTGAGGTGCTCTGCATCAGTGCCCTGTGGACCATGTCCTCTATATAAAAACAATAAAATCAACACTACATAAGAAGAACCATAAACCTTAAATCAGCTGGCATATTTAAAAAAAAAAAAAAAAAAAAAGTAACAGTCAGGGGAACACTTTAAGCTCATTAGAAAGATGTCCATGCCTGCCTTTTGTAAGGCTGCCTGTCTAAGTAATATTTACAGAAATAATAAAAGGTGTTTACAAATGTATGTGTCTAAACATGTTATTATATAGAAACACGGTGTCTAGAAATTGAGGTTCTGATCTCGCATAAATCGTAAGTCATATGACAAGGCTAGCTAAAGGATCATTTGACTTTTAGAATTGCTACTTCCAATAGGTGACACTAGAGTCCGTCAACTTCCTTCCTGTAGAGACAATCTATGTGTATGTATATATCATTATACATATATATATATATATATATATATATATATATATATATACACATACATACACAAGAATTTCTTTCTCACAAAAAGTTATTGCAATTTCACGTTTTGTTGAAAATATTTATTTCCTTTGTGTGTATTGGAACAACACCAAAAAAAAGAAAAAAAAAACAACCCAGAAATAAAAAGGCAAATTAGACATAATTTCACTAAAAACTCCAAAGATAAGTCAGACATAATTGTTGGCACTTTTCCAAAACTGTGGATAAACAACTTTATTTCAAACATGTGATGCTCATTCACCTGTGCCAAGTGAGATGTCCCCAGGTGCGTAACAATAGTGGTCGTATTGATCGCGACTGTGGTCGGGCCCGGCAGTGTTAGGGGCTCGGCGCCCCCTTACAGAGAAGCATCCGCTTCCTCTCTGTGAGGACCTGCGCTCTTTAGTGGCAGACCATACAGCTGCTATGGAGCCCATGAGTCAGGGGGGCTCGGTGCCAGTAGCGGCACAAGGCCCCCTCATCCACGGGCCCTCGTCCATCATGGCACACAGAAATAATAAAGGATGGAGCAGAGCACTCCAGTGCATCCTTCATCATTCTCCCCTTATGCCTGCGCTCGACGTCTCAGTGCAGCAGAGCGCGGTAACTTCACTACTACGCGACTGCTGAGCGGAGTCTGCAGAGCGCGGGACACTGACTGGAGCAGCGGGGGAACGAGGAGAGGTGAGGACTTGTTTATTTTTTTTAATCAATGATTACACGGTGGCCAGAGGCTGTGGGGGTGCATTAAACAGCATGGGGTCAGCATAATACAATATAAAAGACAACTTATACGTGGATTATGGGGAGCATTAAATGGTATGGGGGCTGCATAATATGAAGAACAATGGGGCTACATTATAACACATGGAGGACTATGGAGCTGCATTAAATGGTATGGGGGCTACATAATATAATATGGAGGCCTATAGGGCTGCAATAAATGGTATGGGACCTGCATAATTTAATACGAAGGACTATGGGGCTGCATTATAACACATGGAGGAATATGGGGCTGCCTTAAATGGCAGGGGGGCTGCATAATATAATATGGAGAACTATGTGGCTACATTATAATATGGAGGACTATGGGGCTGCATTATAATAATTAGAGGACTATGAGTGTGCATTATACTACATAGTAGACTATGGGGGTACATTTTACTATATGAAGGGTTATGTGGGACCCATTATACTATATGAAAGGCTATGTGGGGGCAATTATAGTATTTGGAGAGCTATATACAAGGGTAACAAAGATAAAAGCATGGGATGGGAAAATTTTTTGTTGAAAGAGGCTCTTTTCCTCAGCATCCAGCTTTCCCATGCTCTGATATCATGGGACAGCTGGGTGCTGAAGGAAAGATGTATATCAGAGCATGGGAAAGATGAATGCTGAGGGATTTCTAATCATGGGGAAACGTGAGTGCTGAGGGAATGAGCCCAGTGTCAGTGCCCCGAGTGTCGGCATGATTATCGCATACCCAGAACATCGGCGTCATTATCTCGTAACCTGAGTGTCTGTATTCAGTGGGGGGGGGAGGGGGGGGTGGAAGGCAGGTCCAAACTTTGCACTGGGGCCCATCAAACTCTAGTTACACCACTGGCAGCCACTGGCACCAAATGAGGTTCCATACAAGTTCAAGCTTTCCTGCAGGCTCACTACCAGAGCGGACTATTCTGACATATCTAAAAAAAGAAAAAGAAAAAAGGACAGCTTACCTTTAGTAGAGATCCCTCATGTAGCATCTATGTCCGATGGAGCCGCAGGGTGGATGCCCTTCCAGGGGCAAATAGTGAAGCAGTTTAAAAATATTCAGCGAATCCAAGTGGACAAAAATTTTTTTTTATCCTTATAAAAAAATTAAAAATGTTATTTGGTTAAAAAGCACTAAATTTGAATGACTGGTAGAAAACTAACAGAGTGTCCCAGACAGTCTAGTTTCAGTGTGTCCCACACCCTTATAGTTTTCTACCAGCCATTCAAAAGTAGTGTTTTTTAATCAAATTAAATACAATTTTGCATTTTTATAAGGAAAAAAATGTTTTTGTCCACTTGGATTCGCTGCAAATTTTGAAAATACTGACATATCTGAATGAAATGAAACGCGTTGGCAGGAAAGCCAGGAGGACAGATGAGAACAAGATATAGCTTTCTGGTGAAGCACATCATTCTACTGTTTACTGAAAATGATTTGAGGCCGACAAAGAAAAGAACGTAGTGCCTACAGTTAAATATGGCAGAGGTTTAAAGATGTTTTGGGTTTGGTTTGCTGACTTTGAAACTGACTGCCTTGACTGTGTGCAAGGCATCATGAAATCTGAAGACTACAAAAGGATTTTGGGTCGCAATGTAATGTCCAGCATCAGAAAGCTAGTTTTGCATCCTAGGTCATGGGTCTTCCATCAGGACAATGACCACAAAGATAATTCAAGAAGCCCCCAGAATGGGAAGATAATAAAATGCTGAAAAGTTCTGATGTGGCCAATGAGTCCACGTGTAAATCCCATTGAACACCTGTGGAGAGATCATAAGATTGAAGGGTGCCCTCTCTCAACAGCAAATATGAGAGACATGAAGCAGTTTGCAAAAGAAGAGTGGTCCAAAATCCCTGTTGAGAGGTGTAAGAGACTTGTTGATGGTTACAAGACACAATCTATTGCAGTTATTTATACAAAAGAGTGTGCAACCAATTATTAAATTGAGGGTGCCAACAATTTTTTCCAGACCAGTTTTATGTGAAAATATGTCCAATTTGCCTTTTTTCATTTTTCTGTGTTGTTAGAATGCACACAAAGGAAATAAACATCACCTGACCTGAATCTAACAGAAATTTTATGCAAGGCGCTGAAAGCTCAGAGTTCATACAAAGATCGTACAGAACCTTCAGAATTTCAAGAGTGTTTGTGTAGAAAAATAGACCAAAATCACTCCTGAGGAATGTATGTGACTAGTTTCTCCATACAGGAGGCATCGGGGGCTTGTGTGCGGAGTCCATGGCGTGAGACGTCATACATCTGAAGCAACGATTTTACAAAACATTTCGGTGGAAATACTAAAAATAAAGTGGATGCCCAGCCAGGACACTTTTTAGACTATTCCCATTAAATTTCATGAAGGCACTCAAAATTTACAAATGAAAATCCGTGGCGGTGTCAAAAGAAAAGCTCTATGCAATGTACGTAAATCATGTCATGGCTTTAAGTGACTGGCTCTCTCAATGCTCCTGAAATTTTACAGCTATAGTCCTGCCCAAATTGTGGATTTCCTGATCAGGGGAAGCCTTCTGAAGGTTTGGACACCATGCCTGTGAATATTGAAAATGGCACACCAAAGTTATAGGGTGATATAGAAGGGTTAATAGTTTCTGTATTACTCAATTTTAAATACACAAGATGTACTAATGGAATAATAAAGTAAGTTTATAGCCGCTGTTTAGTTTACTAAAAACTCAAGGTTTATTATTGTCTGGAATATTTTTTTTCTTATCTTATATGCAAGACTCTACATTTCTATATTTCTCAGACTTAGGGTATGTGCGCACTAGGCGTTTTTTTCACGCTGCATTTTTATGTGCGTTTTTGTCTCAAAAAACACACCCGCGGCTAAAAAAACGCGGCAAAAACGCATGCGTTTTTGCCGCGATTTGGTGCGTTTTTTGCTGCGTTTTTGCTCACTGCGTTTTTAATCAGTGCACAATGCCATTAAAGATTGTTGATGAAAAAAAAAAAAAAAGGTCTGATGTCATTTCCTTCTTCAAAATGTTCTTTGTATGCAGGAGAGCAGACAGCTGCAGAACTAGTGTATGCAGGAGAGCAGACAGAAGCTGCAGGACTACAAGGCTCAGCATCCTGCATTCACTAGTGTATGCAGGAGAGCAGACAGCAGCTGCAGAACTACAAGGCTCAGCATCCTCCATCCAGGACTGTATGCAGTTTTTTGCCCAAAAAGAAAAAAAAAATGACATGGGCTTCGCCATATTTTTGTATGCTAGCCGGGTACAGCAGGCAGGTACGGGCTGCCCCCAACCCCCAGCTGCCTATTTGTACCCGGCTGGGAACCAAAAATATAGAGAAGCCCTTTTTTTTTTTTTAATTATTTCATGAAATAATTAAAAAAAAAAATGACGTGGGCTTCGCCTAATTTTTGAGTCCAGCCGGGTACAACTAGGCAGCTGGGGATTGGAATCCACAGTGCAGGGTGCCCAAGATTTCTGGGTACCCCCACTGCGAATTGCAGTCCGCAGCCACCCCAGAAAATGGCGCTTTCATAGAAGCGCCATCTTCTGGCGCTGTATCCAACTCTTCCAGCTGCCCTGATGCCGGGTGGCTAGCTAGGTAATAATGGAGTTAGGGCTAGCTGTATATTATCAGCTAGCCCTAAGCCCGAAATTCATGGTGTCACGCCAATATTAGACATGGCCACCATGAATTTCTAGTAATGATAAAAAAAAAAAAAAACACAACACACAGAAAAATATTTTTATTAGAAATAAAACACAACACAATTAGTGACTCCATCTTTATTGAAATAAAGAACCCCCCTCCGCAGTAATCCTGGGTCAGGATCCCGCGCCGTCCAATCCGGATCCAATATCATCTGATCGGTTTGCTGGAAGGCAAAGCGATCAGATGATGTGTCAGGATCAAGTGCCTGAATCACATCACACATCAGCTGATTGTATAAAAGCCGGTTATACAATCAGCTGATGCATCAGTAGAAAAAAAAAAATAATACTCACTAATGTGCTGTGCTGATTACCGGCAGCTCCTGGAGCGATCGATTGGACAAAAGTCTGATCCCGTCCTATCGCTGCAGTAGCTGCCGGTAATCAGCTGATGAAGTCCCCTGACGGCAGGATCAGCTGATAGCCGGCCGGGCGCGAAAAAGCCGGCGAGACTACGATCAGCTGATGCGTCAGGTGACTGCATCAGGTGATCCACCGCCAGGTCCTGCAAGCAATGTCCTGCCCCGGGGAGACTGCACACAGCCAGAGCGGCGGTACCGGGAGGAGATGGGAGCAGGCATGGCACCGGGACCCTGCAGACAGGTGAGTATATATGACATTTTTTTTTTCTACTGTTCACTTTGGTTTTCGCCGCTGCCTCCACCTCCCGTCCAGACATGGCGCTGCACGGAGCTGACATGGCACCGGGCGGGTTGTGGACGCAGCGGTGACGGTACCGGGAGGATTCATGCTTCTGTGTTTACCAACAGAAGGAATCCTCTTCCTGTACACGTCACTTTACTGCCCACCCCTTGCATTTATAGCTGCGTTTTTAGTCATAGAAACGTGGCTATATGCGTTTTTCATTGCGTTGTTGAACATTCATTGAACTCAATGGGTGAAAACGCAGAAATAATTGACATGCTGCATTTTTGTGGTCACCACAAAAACGCAGCTACAAAGAAACGCTGTGTGCAGACAGCACTTCTGAAAACCCATAGACATTGCTGGGGAAGCAATGTCACTGCGTTTTCAGCACAAAAACGCGGTAAAAAACGCGGCTAAAAACGCGGCAAAAACGCCTAGTGCGCACAAGGCCTTAAAGGTCATATGATCAACTGGTAAATTTCCACTAGAAGCCTTTATGCAATGTCATGTTGGTCTGTAAATGGTATAAATTATGTGTGCATTGGCTAATAAAAAGAAACTGATCATGCTTACAAGAATGCAAGTCTTTTCTCCGAGCGCGCGATATTAAAAAGGCCTAATTCAACAAGGACCTCACTGGTGATCCCATAACCTGACTTTTGAGTCAGAGCAGAACAGCTACATCAGTTTTTGGGGCCCAACGTGGGGCTGTGGCCAACCAGCCTATTCGGAAGAAGTTTTAGGGATTCTTGAGACAGTGACATTTCAGCTGCAGCAAGGTGAGAAGTTGTATTCTTACACTTTATTTCACTCTCTCTGATTTCCTGAATTTCTGGTTAAGGCTGTACACACAGTTCAAGAACTCTGGCATCACCAGTGAGTATTGTGTAGTGTAGTGTGTAGTGGTGTAGTATAATACAGGTGTATATAGGGGTGTAGTGGTGTAGTATAATACAGGTGTATATAGGGGTGTAGTGGTGTAGTATAATACAGGTGCATAAAGGGGTGTAGTAGTGTGTCTGTCTGTCTGTGTGTCTGTCTGTGTGTCTGTGTGTCTGTGTCTGTCTGTGTCTGTCTGTGTGTCTGTGTCTGTCTGTGTGTCTGTGTCTGTCTGTGTGTCTGTGTCTGTCTGTGTGTCAGTGTCTGTCTGTGTGTCAGTGTCTGTCTGTGTGTCAGTGTCTGTCTGTGTGTCAGTGTCTGTCTGTGTGTCAGTGTCTGTCTGTGTGTCAGTGTCTGTCTGTGTGTCAGTCTCTATCTGTGTCAGTCTCTATCTGTGTCAGTCTCTATCTGTGTCAGTCTCTATCTGTGTCAGTCTCTATCTGTGTCTGTCTCTATCTGTGTCTGTCTCTATCTGTGTCTGTCTCTATCTGTGTCTGTCTCTATCTGTGTCTGTCTCTATCTGTGTCTGTCTCTATCTGTGTCTGTCTCTATCTGTGTCTGTCTCTATCTGTGTCTGTCTCTATCTGTGTCTGTCTCTATCTGTGTCTGTCTCTATCTGTGTCTGTCTCTATCTGTGTCTGTCTCTATCTGTGTCTGTCTCTATCTGTGTCTGTCTCTATCTGTGTCTGTCTCTATCTGTGTCTGTCTCTATCTGTGTCTGTCTCTATCTGTGTCTGTCTCTATCTGTGTCTGTCTCTATCTGTGTCTGTCTCTATCTGTGTCTGTCTCTATCTGTGTCTGTCTCTATCTGTGTCTGTCTCTATCTGTGTCTGTCTCTATCTGTGTCTGTCTCTATCTGTGTCTGTCTCTATCTGTGTCTGTCTCTATCTGTGTCTGTCTCTATCTGTGTCTGTCTCTATCTGTGTCTGTCTCTATCTGTGTCTGTCTCTATCTGTGTCTGTCTCTATCTGTGTCTGTCTCTATCTGTGTCTGTCTCTATCTGTGTCTGTCTCTATCTGTGTCTGTCTCTATCTGTGTCTGTCTCTATCTGTGTCTGTCTCTATCTGTGTCTGTCTCTATCTGTGTCTGTCTCTATCTGTGTCTGTCTCTATCTGTGTCTGTCTCTATCTGTGTCTGTCTCTATCTGTGTCTGTCTCTATCTGTGTCTGTCTCTATCTGTGTCTGTCTCTATCTGTGTCTGTCTCTATCTGTGTCTGTCTCTATCTGTGTCTGTCTCTATCTGTGTCTGTCTCTATCTGTGTCTGTCTCTATCTGTGTCTGTCTCTATCTGTGTCTGTCTCTATCTGTGTCTGTCTCTATCTGTGTCTGTCTCTATCTGTGTCTGTCTCTATCTGTGTCTGTCTCTATCTGTGTCTGTCTCTATCTGTGTCTGTCTCTATCTGTGTCTGTCTCTATCTGTGTCTGTCTCTATCTGTGTCTGTCTCTATCTGTGTCTGTCTCTATCTGTGTCTGTCTCTATCTGTGTCTGTCTCTATCTGTGTCTGTCTCTATCTGTGTCTGTCTCTATCTGTGTCTGTCTCTATCTGTGTCTGTCTCTATCTGTGTCTGTCTCTATCTGTGTCTGTCTCTATCTGTGTCTGTCTCTATCTGTGTCTGTCTCTATCTGTGTCTGTCTCTATCTGTGTCTGTCTCTATCTGTGTCTGTCTCTATCTGTGTCTGTCTCTATCTGTGTCTGTCTCTATCTGTGTCTGTCTCTATCTGTGTCTGTCTCTATCTGTGTCTGTCTCTATCTGTGTCTGTCTCTATCTGTGTCTGTCTCTATCTGTGTCTGTCTCTATCTGTGTCTGTCTCTATCTGTGTCTGTCTCTATCTGTGTCTGTCTCTATCTGTGTCTGTCTCTATCTGTGTCTGTCTCTATCTGTGTCTGTCTCTATCTGTGTCTGTCTCTATCTGTGTCTGTCTCTATCTGTGTCTGTCTCTATCTGTGTCTGTCTCTATCTGTGTCTGTCTCTATCTGTGTCTGTCTCTATCTGTGTCTGTCTCTATCTGTGTCTGTCTCTATCTGTGTCTGTCTCTATCTGTGTCTGTCTCTATCTGTGTCTGTCTCTATCTGTGTCTGTCTCTATCTGTGTCTGTCTCTATCTGTGTCTGTCTCTATCTGTGTCTGTCTCTATCTGTGTCTGTCTCTATCTGTGTCTGTCTCTATCTGTGTCTGTCTCTATCTGTGTCTGTCTCTATCTGTGTCTGTCTCTATCTGTGTCTGTCTCTATCTGTGTCTGTCTCTATCTGTGTCTGTCTCTATCTGTGTCTGTCTCTATCTGTGTCTGTCTCTATCTGTGTCTGTCTCTATCTGTGTCTGTCTCTATCTGTGTCTGTCTCTATCTGTGTCTGTCTCTATCTGTGTCTGTCTCTATCTGTGTCTGTCTCTATCTGTGTCTGTCTCTATCTGTGTCTGTCTCTATCTGTGTCTGTCTCTATCTGTGTCTGTCTCTATCCCCGCCTGTGCCTGTCTCTGTGCCTGTCTCTGTGCCTGTCTCTGTGCCTGTCTCTGTGCCTGTCTCTGTGCCTGTCTCTATTTGTGTCTGTCTCTTTCCCCGCCTGTCTCTTTCCCCGTCTGTATATATGCATGGGGACACAGACACACACACAAACGCGCGCGCACGTGCATCTCATTAAATTGGAATATCATCAAAAAGTTAATTTCAGTAATTCAGTACAAAAAGGTAAACACATTGGAGTTATTACAAATAGAGTGATCTATTTCAAGTGCTTATTTCTGTTAATGTTGATGACTATGGCTTACAACCAACGAAAACCTACAAGTCATTATCAGAGAAAAAATTGGAATACTTACCACAAAACACTTGCAAACGATTCCTAAGCATGTAAAATGCTTCCTTAGTCTAGTTCAGTAGGCTACACAATCATGAGGAAGACTGCTGACTTGACAGATATCCAGAAGGCAATCATTTACAGACTCCACAAGGAGGGTAAACCACGAAATGTACTTGCTAAAGAAGCTAGCTGTTCACATATCCAAGCATATTAGTGAAGAGTTGAGTGGAAGGAAAAAGTGTGGAACAAAAAGGTGCACAAACAACCAGTATAACCGCAGCCTTAATAGGATTGTTAAGAAAATGCCTTTCAAAAACTTGTGGGAGATTCACAAGGAGTGGACTGCTGCTGGAGTCAGTGCTTTAAGACCCATCACAAACAGACGCATCCAAGACTTAGGCTACAACTGTCGCATTTCTTGTGTCAAGCCACTCATGACCAATAGACAATGCCACAAGCGTCAGCTCAGTGGTCCAAGGTGTTGTTTTCGGATGAAAGTAAATTTTGCATTTCATTTGGAAATCAAGGTCCCAGAGTCTGGAGGAGGAGAGGAGAGGCATAGATTCGAAGCTTCTTGAGGTCTAGTGTGAAGTTTCCACAATCAGTGATGGTTTGGGGAGCCATGTTATCTGCTGGTGTAGATCCACTATCTTTTACCAAGACCAAAGTCAGCGCAGCCATCTACCTGGAAATTTTTAGAGCACTTAATGCTTCTCTCTGACAACAAGCTTTATTGCAGATGGAAATTTCATTTACCAGCAGGACTTGGCACATATACACACTGCCGCATGCACCAATACCTGGTTTAATAACCACAGTATCACTATGCTTGATTTTGCCAGCAAACTTGCCTGACCTAAACCCCATATTGAATCTTAGAATTTTCATTGGCTGTAAGTAGAGATGAGTGACTACCATAATATTCGTAATCACTATACTCGTAACGAGTACTCTGTAATACTTTAGTATTCGTACAATGCAAGTCAATGGGAAATGTGAGTAATTTTCTGCGAGACCCAACAAAAAGGTCTGGGGGCCTGAGGAAAAGGCTGAAATGGATGGGAAAGTGATGAAACTGAATGGGGGAGTCTGGAGAATATGCCTGCATGCATTTTTGACTCACATATGGTTTCTGGGATCCCCTCAAGCCACAAGGAAGAACTTCCATGTGGCTTTAGTCTATCGGTGCCCCTGCAGTGTATGCCGCACTGCCCTGGCCAGCCCTGCAGTGATTCACACAGCAGTGTGCGAACAGCTGCAGGATGACGAGCGCCGACATCAGGTGGTTAGCTCAGATCACCTGCTGTGATGATCTCCGTTGAACTCGTGACGTCAGCGCTCGTCAATAACTTCCATTATGCGGCGTTCTCACATCAAGTCTCGCAGGTGGCCAATGAATGTGACTAGCAGTGATGTTACAGTCTCACAGGACAGTTCACATGAGAATGCGGCGGCCATGGAACTCCGTGATGTGCGCTGACATTACGAATTCAGCGGAGTTCATCACTGCAGGTAATGAACTAAGCTAACCTATCGTCGGCGCTCATGATGCCCTGAAGTGACATGGCCTTACCTAATGATGTTGGCTCAGGTCACTGCACTGCTCTCCCAGCCAATGGGTAACATTCTGTTCTTCATTGACTGGGACAGTGATTATGGTATGGATCGTTATGGGACCCCCTTATTGGATTATGTTAGAACCGGATTTGCTTTTTATTTTCAATAAATTGGTGAAAGAGGGAATGTTTTGGGAAGTGTTTTTTCAAATAATTTTTTTTTTTTTATTACTGACTGGATTAGTGATGTCAGGTATCTGATAGATGCTGTGACATCACTAATGCCAGGGCTTGATGCCAGGTGACATTACACAGCTGAAACCAACCCCATTGCCCCATAGGCCACCGCACCATTGGCACATCTAATGGATGTGCCACTTTTGGGGTGGCTGTGGCCTGCTATTTTTAGGCTGGCTGTGGCCTGCTATTTTTAGGCTGAGGGTCCAATAACCATGGCCCCTCCTAGTCTGAGAATACCAGACCACAGCTCTCCACTTTACCTTGGCTGGTAGTTTAATTTGGAGTGGACCCCACGGTTTTTTCTTTTAAATTATTTAATTTAAAATAACAGAAGGGGTGACCTCTGTTTTGGATTACCAGACAAGGTGAAGCTGCCAGCTGTGGTCTGCAGGCTGCAGCTGTCTGCTTTAGCCTAGCTGGCTACAACAAATAGGGGGGACCCCACGTCAGTTTTTTAATCATATATTTTTTTTTTTAGCTAAATACAAGGCTAACCACCCTTTAGTGCCACATGAAAGGCACTAAAGGGTGCAAGATTACAAAATACAGGGGAGTGGCACATTATGTCTAGCTATCCATCCAGCTATCTATCTTTCTAACTTTTGACTGCATGTAATCCTCCTTTCATTTTTTTTTTTCTGAGGTCCGCAACCTAAAAAAAAAACAACGGAAGGCACATGGATGTAAAATGGACTATATACAGAATGGAAAGGATGCGGTTGTCATACAGATGTGCATTGTTTAAAATATTAGCCCTATGACCTGAGCTATGGTTGATGCACGGAGTCACCATCACAATGTCTTCTAATGACAAACAGTAGTTAGGCTAGAGTCGGAGTACTGTCCTAGTTTGTCCGCCACTGCACAATGTGCATAGTGTTTACAAAAATTAGCCCTATGGGCTGAATCATGGTTGGTGCAAGAAGTCCCAATTACAAAGGCTTCCAATAACAAATAGTACTTAGGCTGGAGTAGGAGTACTGTCCTAGTTTGTCCGCTACTGCACAATGTGCATAGGGTTTGCAAAAATTAGACCTATTGGCCACAGACAGACTTTCTTTGATTAAATTCAACAAGGACTGGATTTCTCTACAGTTTGCAATTCCTCCAGATGAGAGCAAGCCAAACTAAATTCCCCCAAAATGTTCATTTTGACTACTGCTGTTAACGTCCACCCCTTACCCCTTACCATATAAAGTCATTTTTCCTGCGTCAACCATGACTGCATTTTCTGTGGAGAGACGTGAGCTCCTATCGGTGATTGCCCAAGCAGAACTGAAAACACGCTCTGACATCACACTAGCAGCCAGGCTGGCCAGCATCTCCAAGGCATATAAGGAGAGGTCAGGCCCAGTATTCAGCTTGGACACCCAATAATTAAAGGGAACTGAAGCATCAGCAAGGACGCAGGTATGGTCACTTAAGTACCCCTTGACCATGTTGTGCAACTTATCCCTCCTTGGCATTGTTACAGGCACAGATAGCCCTTGCTAATGTCCTGATTTATTGAAAATGGCCCAGTTTGCGCACAATTTTCCCTCCACCTCTGTTGGACCTGGTGTTGGTGTCTCACTCCATTAATCCTTAGTGTTGAAAGAGCCAGTATCTCTGCCGCCAGCGTTCTCTGAGGGTGATTATTTTCATCAACTTGATCTACAATGACCCTCTTGAAGGATTCCATTGTGCAACCCTATGGTGACTCCAAAAAAAGAGAAGGAAATTTCTCCTTGTAATGTGGGTCCGGAAAGGTGGCCAACCAGTATAGGTTGTTCGACAAAATGTGTATCACGCAAGGGTCTTGACACAGACACTTACACATGAACTTTGCCATGTGGGCCAAGCTGCAAACAGGTAAAGGTTCTGTATCCCTACCAGGAGTAACAATACCCATCCTCTCATGCTGACTCACCTCCTCCTCTTTTTCTCCAGCCCATCCATGCTGGACAGACATGAAGCTGGAGTTGAGAGTTCCCTGAGTAGCCTTGGGAGTCCTCTGTGTAGCAAATAAAAACATCACCCAATCTTGCCTCAGAATATTGGCTGGGCTAGGTAGTATCACCCATTGGAAAATCTGACTCCATAGCCACATGCTGGTCACTCAAAGCTTCCTCTTTGAGATTATGCAGTGATTGTTTCAACAGACACAGCAGTAGGATGGTTAGGCTGATAATAGACTGATCACAGATTATGAGCTTGGTGCAGTACTTAAAGTTCTCAAGAAACTCACAAATGTCAGCGATTCACACCCACTCAACAGTTGTTATGTGTGGTGGCTGACTCTCAATCTGACGAGCATGTTGAAGCTGGTATTCAGCTACTGCCCTCTGCTACTCAGTAACCCTCGCCAACATATAGAATGTAGAGTTCAACCATGTGGGCATGTGACGCCCTGGCAAAACCAGGTAGTCACAGACACATCTAATCCTCCTTGGTAATCTGATCCCACACTGGTACAGTTCTGCAGACACACCCCTCCCCCCAGTGTAGAAGCTAAACAGAGCAGCAGGGGAGAGGCTGGAGTAGTGTATGAGAGGAGGGTGAACAGAGCAGACCAGGGTGTGGAAGCTCCTGGCTGCTGTAGAGAAGTGGAAGCGAGCTCCAGGATTGCTGGAAGGAGTAGAGCGATGGGAAGGAGCCGAGGTGGCCGGGACAGGGTAGTGGCCCGTCAGCAACGTAATCAGACTCCGGATTATCGCTGGGGAGTGGACCCCCCGTTCCAAGCCAAGGACTTGAGGAGGCTTCCTATCGTAGTGGACAGAGAGCGAGAGGGCCTTGCTGTTCCGGGTGTGGGATCCGAACACCTCCCGTACCAAAGGCTACGGACATCGGCAGCTTCTGGCTAATTCCTGACTCTGTGTGTATTCTTGTAAAGCGAACTGTGAGTAACAACATCCCCTGGTCCAACCAGGCGCACAGCTCTCAGACGGTCGCCATCTCCTCCCTGCACCACCTCACCAGGGTCCCGGGACACCAACACCCTACCCGTGGAGGGAAATCACCACCTTGCTGCCCACCACCATCCCCGGGATCCTTAAACCGGCAGCGGCGGTGCTCCGTTACCTCACCGCACACCACAGGTTGCATCACGAACAATCTCCCTTACCTAATCCCCTCTTTGCTGTGGAGCCTGGGATCACAGACTGGGTCACGCCACCGTGATACCCACAGAAGTTACCCCGTGGCCCGGATCTGAGTACCCCTTATCCCTCGGCGACACAGGCAGGTTGCACATGAGTCAATGACTTAGCAGCACTGTAAGCCCAGCAAAAGCAGTAGAGGAATGGCAGAAATGGGCACTAATATGGTGCACCTTCTCAAGTAGGTACAGCAAGTCAGGGTATGTTTTCATAGATTTCTGAACAGCTAGGTTCAGCAAGTGAGCCATGTATGGCACATGTAACAGCTTGCCGACTTTAAAGAAGCCACCAGATTACGCCGATTGTTGCAAACGACCAGGCCAGGTTGGAGGTGCACTGGGGAGAGAAACTGAATGGTCTGCTCTTTTATACCTTGCTACAACTCTGCTGCAGTGTGTGGTTTGTGACCTAAACAGATCAGCTTCAGCAGAGCGTGTTGCTGCTTTGCCGATTCACTGCTGCACAGCTCCCAGTTTGGCACTGATAGGGAGGGCAATTCAGCAGAGGATGAGGAGCAGGAGGAGGGCAGACAGGAAGTGGCAATTGATGAGACGGAAATGCTGCTGGAAGTTGGATTTGCGAGTTTATCCCAGCCTCCAACAGGTTCACTCAGTGTGCCGTGATAGATATGTATCGTTCGTGTCCACAACCACTTGTCCTCGTGTCTGTTGTTAGGTGGACCTTCCCTGTTATGGCTTTGGTCACAGCACACTTGAAATTATTTAACACATGCTTGTGTAACGCAGGGACGGCACAACGGGCAAAATAGTGGTGGTTGGAAACACTATCATGGGGCAGCCACAGCCAAGAGATCACGGAAACACTGTGTTCCCACAAGCCTAAACATCTCCATGGCTAGCAATTTAGCAATGTGCGAGTTTAGGTCTTAAGCCTGTGGGTGCGTGGCTGGGTATTTACGCTTCCTTTCCAACATCTCAGGCACGGACAACCGGACGCTTCACTGGTCAAGGTAAGTGGATGTGGTTGATGTTTGCGGTGTCTGTGCAAATGCACCTTGTGTGCATGATTTATGAACGCGTGCTTCCTGGACAGCAGATTGTGAAGGACATAGCACAGGCGACATGGCAGTGGTTTGACCCGCAGACACAAATTTGGTACCCAGGTTTTGTGCCCACCTACTGGGGTGCTTGGCTGCTATGTGGTTCCGCATACTGGTGGTGCTCAGGTTGCCTTTGCCCTAGCCTCTGCTCAACTTGGTATGGCAGATGCTACAGATTACAATGTTTTTCTCTAAAGGACTTTCAGAAAAAAAAAATCCAGACAGCGGCTGAATGCCCCCCTTGCCCTGACGTGGACCACAGTGCTCTTGGGAACAATTGACCCAGTTCTCACTTTGGGCAAAGCACTACCCCTTGGTGCCTGTGTTGGTGTTATATATCAATCTTCCTCTGTGTTGCTGTGCTGGCTATGCATGTCAACAGTCCAGGTCAGATCACTGTCCACTTCGTCTTCGATCTCATCGTCCTTCCCACTTGAGATTGTAGGCTGACCTCATGGCAACTGTGTGTCATCATCATCAGCCTCCATCTCTGAAGACAGTAAATCAGGATTCTCAAATTGGCTTTCTTCTAGTAGAGGGTTTTCAAATATTTGCGCATCAATGCATGCCACCTCCTCACGTCCCTCTTCAATGCTGCACGGCGAGAGGCCAGAGCCAACCAAAGGATACGTACAAAACAGATCCTCAGAGTTTACAAGCTTGGGGTCATATGTCTTCTGTGACTGATGAAAGAGGGAGGAAGGAGGACTAGGTTAAGGATTGGATAGGCCAGCCTTCTGTGTGTCCACAGTAGACTCTGTGGTCGTGGAAGGTCGGTTGCTGCTTGAAAAATGCAAAGAGGCTCTGTCTGCCATCCAAGACAAAATCTGCTCTCGCGCTTCTGGCTTCCACACGTTTACATTGCAGAAATTTGGCAAGGAACATATTGCATACATCAAGCTTCTTCTGACATGACACAGACTCAGTGCCTTGTCGCCCACCACTGACAACACCACGCCACGTCCCTGTCCCTTAACAACTGCCTTTTTTTTTTTGCAATTTTGTGTTTTGCTCGCGAATTTGTAGATGTTGATAGCCCAAGGCAAGCAGACTTTGACCCCAAAAAATTTGAGGAGAAAGTACAAGTGAGTACTTTGTACCAGGCAGCACAAAATGGTAGAGTCCTGCTTTGTATTTGCAAAGGCCACTAGCAACATATTAATGTGGCTGATGTGCACAGATGGCACAAGTCGGGCTGTGAAACCCTAAATATTGTGGAAACAGGAATTGTTCTTTACTGTATCAGGCAGCACTGATTGCTAGAGTACTGCTTTGTAATTATTTGCAAAAGCCACTAGCAACGTATTAATGTGGGTGATATGGATGCCACAAGGCAGGCTGTGAGCCCCTAAATATTGTGGAAACAGGTCCCGATTCCCTACCTAATCCACAATCTCTTCCCTCCCTGCTGTGACTTTGCTCAGTGCTATCAGCTCTTAAAAAAGCAATTGTATTCTGGTTTCTGGATGGTACTATGGATGTCCCTGCTCGGAAATCTGTCCCTCCGAATGCTACACTGACCTACACTGCAGGCAGCCCTGAAAATAACTTTTTGTGTTATTAAAGATAGGGCGTCACTTTTTTTTATTTTTGTATTAATACTAGTGACTATAAAATCAAGTATTTTTAATACAAAAATAAATTCACTGTTTATTTAGTTTTTATTTAATTCTAGTTTTCTGAAGCACTGGGTGCTGCAATCTTGGATTTGCTGTGAGTAACGATAGTTATCCACCTCCTTTATGGCAGCCCCCTGTGCATAGAAGACCGTTGTCGGACTGCGACCCTATACTTAACACAGAAACCGCGTCTGATGTCATCTGGATGCACCCCCTGTTCTACCCAGATCACTGCAGAGAGAGATCTCCACCATCTTTGTGGAGCTCACAGCGTATGCTGTGTGCTCCACTTTCCCAGTCACCCGCAGAGATGGCTGGGGTGAGTACCGGTGCCGGCCGGCAGCACAGTATATGAGGGTGCGAGATACAGTAAGGCATTGGGATACTGTCAGAGGGGCATTGGAAAACCGTCAGCAGGACATTGGGAAACCTTAAGCGGGCCATTGAGAAACAGTCAGTGGGGCACTGGGAAACCATCAGCGGGCTTTGGGAAACAGTGGAGCACTATGCAGCTGGCCTTAGTGACACTTTAGACATATTAAGATCACTTTGCGGCCACCAACAAAATGGCTCTGCACTGTGATCCTAAACTTCATTCTCTCTTATCCTTTTGGAAACACCCAGATTGGGAGGGGGAAGTGTGACATCACACACAGGAGCGCAGATTCTACCTACTTTTACTGCAGTTGTAATGTGAGCTAGTTCTACAGTAGCTCTACTGCAGGATTTCAGCAGCTGGTCCCTTAGTGTTTAAGAGTGGAAAATATCAAACTTTCATTTATTTATTTTTTATATTTTTCTCAATTAAAAACAAATACTATTATTTAAACATAACATAAAAACATTAATACTTTATATTTTTTCAGTTATGGGAAAAAAACATTTTGGATGACACCTTCCATTTAAGAGGCCTTCACTCTCCCTAGCAGCTATTCGCTCTATCCCTATACTGATACAATGCTGTCTCCGAATGCAATGTGCGCAAAATGGCGGCGGAAGGTCTTTTATAGACCCTATGATGCTGAGCGGCCAGCCAATCACAGTAATGCCACAATCAAGATGGCTGCAGCATTACTGTGATTATTTAAGAAACCCAGCATTTTAAGTGGCTGCAAATCAACTGCCAAACAGAATAGCCAGAATACCGTACTATTTTGTGAATAGTAATGAATACATTGGCTCATCACTAGCTGTAAGCCATAATCTCCAACATTATCAGAAATAAACACTTGAAATAGATCACTCTGCTTTTAGAGTCTCACTAATATATGCATTTCCCTTTATGTACTGAATGTGGGGAATCAGCTCTGGTAGGCAAAGGCAGTGGCACAGTAAAGATGCATAAACGGGTTTGCCGTCCAAAAAGCTCATTGTTTTATTCACACTTGGCAACAAAAACATAAATGTGCAGTCTTACTTCAGACCAGGAAACACAGGAAAAGTTCAGCTTGGTAGCAGCATAACACAAGTCACAGCCTTGGTGGTCCATTCACATGTGTCTTCCCCAGGTCCCCCTCCCCCTCATTTTCATATCTAGCACAGGTACAGCAGCTACGGGCTGCAACCCCGAGCTGTTCAGCTGTATCTTGGCTTGTTTTGAGAAACACAGAGGATCCCAAGCTGATTTTTATGATTATTTGAACAAATAATTTAAAGAAATGGCGTTGGGTCTCCCTCATTTTATAAAAAACAGCCAAGGGACAGCAGGCAATTGGGGGCTGATATGATTAGGGTGGGAAGACCCATGACTAGCAGCCTGCAGCTGCCCAAGAAGTGGCACATTTATTAGATGCGACAATTCTGGTGCTGTACTCGGCTCTTCTTAGCCCGAGTACAGTGGCAAACCGGGTAATAAATGGGGTTGATGTCAGCTGTGAATTGCCAGCTGGCATCAGGGCCTGGTATTAGTAATGGGTAGGCGTCTAGCAGACACCCCCATCACTAATCCAGTAGTTAAAAGTAGAAAACATTTGTTTATTTGAACAAAAAAGAACCCTGACCACATCCCTCATTCACCAATTTATTTAAAAAAATAAGGTCTGAGGTTATCCATAGCAAGGTCCCAAGACGTTCCACAAAAGCGAGCCTGAAAAGACATAAAATAAGAAAATTATTAAAGACAAAAGACACCCTCAAGTCACCAATTTAAATCCCTAATCAAGGTCCGCCATCATACAATAAAAGGAGGTCCAACGACGTTCCAAGACTCATTGTCCCAGCTAATGAAGAACAGAACATTCACAATGGCTGGGAGAGCAGACACTACAGACTCACACACTGTGCTATGTGAGAACCACAGCAGTGAACTGCAATGCAGTGAACCTGCAATGTAACCGCGACACACACACACATTATATATTGTAAGATGGCGACCAATTACAATATAAATGGCAGATATGTACTATATAAGTGGTGTGATCCTGGAAATTTGTGCTGGTACTTATCGTGCCACATATTTGTGCTATTATATTCTTTGGGTCAGGATCACAGGTAGCTAAAGAGTTGGGTGGGTCTAGCTACCTTCATACCCCACCCTGTGAGTGTGTCTGTCATGCATTTTAATGAGGTTATTTGGCACATGGCAGGAAGACAGAGCTACCTCAGGCCCCCTTCACACGTGTGTGTAAATCACATACATGTTATGCGTTCCGTATTTCATGTCCATGTTGCGTTTTTAACGTCCGTTTTCTGGCTCCGTGTGTGATGCATGTGTCATCCGTATGTCCATATGAGATGTGCGTGTGTCCGTGTTTGTAGTTAGTATGTAATCCGTATTTCATCCGTATGCCTTCCGTTTTGCTAGTACGTGTAGCTGGAAAAAAAATCATTTAATGAATGGGATAATATGTTGCTGGTGTGTTCAATTCAGTCACCCTCACTGTGTCCTGCAAGATAAATTAGATTTCATAGGGTCCTTTTCTAATCACGTGCACCTGTTCCAAAATGATACAATCATTGCCATATTTGCAAAAAAAACGAACACAGACCATACGGAGATGGATTCGTGTCACGTACATGTGCTCACGGACCCATTGAGTTTAATGGGTGCGTGTTCCGTGAGAAAAACGGACATGCTTCCATATTTAACGCACCAAAAAACGTAACACGCACACGGACACACGCTCCATATGGAAAAACGCAAGTGTAACTCAGTACATTGATTACTATTGGAGTACGTGTGCCCGTGTCTCCGGTACGTGCAAGAACTGACCTAACACGTACCGAAGGCAAGTGCGTGTGAAGGGGGCCTCAGAGTGTGTGCTGGAAGGAGCCAGTGTGGAGAAACTCTCACTCTCAAAAGGGTTTGAAGCCTCTGGAAATAGCCCCAGCTGAGGAAGATGAGGGTTCGCTTCAATAGGACTGTTAGTGACTGAGTGGAAGCTGTGAGAGCTCCACTCAGATAAACTGTATTTGAACTGTGGGGGGGGAAACGCGGATATAATGGACCTGAAATCCGTCTAGGTTTATGTGAAGTGCGGTTTATGGAGCTGTGAACAAACTGTTTAAACTTCTAAAGAGTGTTTCCTGTCCTACCTCGTATCACACACACACGCCTGTCAGCATACATTCAGATTTTTAGCTCTTACCAATGCGATCATGCAGGCAGGAAGTCAGGACAGCAGCTTTTCACAGTGCCTCAGGGATCGCTAAATTGGAAGAAGCAGTGACTCCTAAGGACAGAAAAATGATTGCGCAGGCACGGGATTTCACATCATGAAAAAAACAACGGCACAGGCATACTGTGACGCTAATAGGAGATTGATGCTACTGAAGAGTGAGGCAGGGCTACCTTCCAAGCAAACGCCCAGTAGCCTGGAAGACGTCATTAGTATAATGCAATATAAAATGATATTTCAGCAACAAGGCTTCTGCTATGAGACATACAGGTAAGATTACTTTCAGCATCCTATCACCCGTATGCCCATAGTAACAGTTTAAAATGGTAAGAGGGGTGACAGTTTCCTTTTAATAGCTGGGAATGGTGGTTACGTGGCCACAAGTATGAGGTATGCACACTCTCAGGCACATACCGACTACTTGGGTGCGGCATCGCTCAATAGAACTGCGTTGGGTGATGAAGAGCCCAATGTGGCCGGTGCATGTATGCATACTTGCAGCCATGTGACCACCATTCCCGACAACCCCTTTAATGCATTTGACTTCATCTCATGTCGGTTTTTATCTAATGAGAAAGGGTAATCTGATTAAAACATTGCACACCTTATGAATGGTGGTAACATGGCCATTTGATTGACAGTTAGTTGCACCAAATAAGGAGGGTTGTCGGTGCCTTGTGTTTAGTAGATCTGTGAATCAAGGTTAATGAAAATGTAATTGATTTTACCAGATGTTCTAAGACAATGTATTGGATGGGAAGACAGGCATTGCAAAGAAGTCAATAAAAAGACAGGTCAGAGCAAGAACCATCAAGAGATAATTTCATAGTGTTTAAGGTTGAAGGTAGACTTATGTCCATCGAGTTCAAACCAAGATCTAACTTAACATGTTGATCCGGTGGAAAGCAAAAAAAAAACCTTGTGACAGACAGAGTAAGTGCCACATTAGGGGGAAAAAAATCCTACCCAACTCCACATACTGCAAGAAGACTAATTTTCTGGATCAAAACCCCATCACAGAATGTAGTGAACATAACCAGTAATTATATTTTTCAAGAAAGGCATCCAGGCCTCTCAAATTTTAGTAGTGGATTAACCATGACAACATTATGTGGCAAAGAGTTTCACAGTCTCGCTGCTCTTACAGTAAACAATCTGCGTTTGTGAATATGATTAAACCTCCTTTCCTCTAACCATAGTGGATGCCCCCTTGTCTCTGTTACAGGCCTAGATGTAAAAAAAATATTAAAGAAAGCTCTGTATTGCCTCCTCATATATTTATACATTGTAATAAGATCGTCCCTAAGCCTTTATTTTTCCAAGCTGAATAATCTCAAGTTTAATAACATCTTTTGGTACTGCATTCCACCCATTCCTTTAATAACCTTGGTTCCTCTTCTCTGCACCAGCTCTAGTTCAACTATGCCCTTCTTATACACCAGAGACCAAAACTGTACACAGTATTTTAAGTGTGGTCACACTGGTGACTTGTATAGGGGTAAAACTATCTTCTCATGAGCATCTATGCTTCTTTTAATGCATCCCATTATTTTATTAGCCTTGACAGCAGCTGCCCGACACTGGTCAGTACAGTTGAGTTTGACGTCCACCCATACACCCGTTTTTTTCAGTGACCGTTTTACCCAGTGTTTTATAATTGAGTACATTTTATTTCCTCTGCCCAAGTGCATGACAATAAAATTTATCCACATTAAACTTCAATTGCCATTTCTAGATCAGAACGTAAACGGTGTGGGAGGAAAGTTAAGCCTGAATTGAGCAAAACAGAAAAAGAGTGAGGCAACATTTGTGTATGGACTTCAACTTGAAGAAGTGATTAGGACTCACGAGAATTAGGACACATCCACAAGAGGAAGGGGTGGGTAAAGTAATCCTGCAATTTGTGGGCAAAAAATGAACAGAAAGAACTCCACCCACTGTCCCATATAGTGCATCCTCATAAGCAAGCTTAGAGCTAGACACTTGTCTTGTAGAAAGGCAGGCAGCATGGTTGTGGGGCTTGGGGAAGGTTTGAAGTGCAAGATGTAGTTACATATGGAAGCACTGCTAAGCAGGAGCTAAGGAAAGACTGTCTATCATGCAATGAAGGAGTGAAGAACTACAGATGACCACATTGCATGCAGGTGAGGGATAAGTGTCTCCAGTCCATGTTGCTTTTCTGGAGGAGATAGTTAATGCATCATTCCAGCATTTTATTTTACTTTTTTTTACAGTTGGATTGATGCTTTAACTGTAAAGGGGGCTTTACACAGTAGCGATATCGGTACCGATATCGCTAGCGTGCGTACCCGCCCCCATCGTTTGTGCGACACGGGCATATTGCTGTCCGTCACGCACAAAATCGCGCTCCATCATCACAAGGCTTACCTGCCCTGCGAAGTCGCTCTGGCCGGCGATCCGCCTTCTTTCTAGGGGGCTGGTTGTGCGGCGCCACAGCGACATAACACGGCAGGCGTCCAATATAAGCGGAGGGGCGGAGATGAGCGGGACGTAACATCCCGCCCACCTCCTTCCTTCCGCATTGCCGGTGGAGGCAGGTAAAGAGATGTTCCTCGCTCCTGCGGTGTCACGCACAGTGATGTGTGCTGCCGCAGGAACGAGGAACAACATCGCTAATGAGAAGTAAACAATTTTTGTTTTAGGACGACCTCTCCGCGGCAAACGGTTTTGGGCACTTTTGCGATCGTTTTAGGTCGCACATAGCTGTTACACGCTGCAATCTCGTTAATGAAGCCGGATGTGCGTTACAAACAACGTGACCCCGACGATAATTCATTAACGATATTGTAGCGTGTAAAGCCCCCTTAAGTCTCCTCCTACCTGTCCTATACTAACATGCGGTCGTCTTCATTTCTTTCCAGTGTTGCTCCGGTTAGTCTCAAAGAATTTGTGACCTGCCAGCATCTCCAGTGTTTCATGGAGTGCACTGGAGGGTCACAAGTCAACACAAATCTACGAGAACCTCGTTCTGGCTCTCATACAGTTGCATTGAGACATAACTTCTTACTTCCGGCCAGTCAGACGTTACTAGGAACATCGCCGAAAAAGGGTGAAAACAGAGGCAGGGGAGTATATCGGGGTAGAGGACTTACATTTAAGTGCTGAAAAAAACCCAAAAACAGTGGAGTGGTGCTTTGAAGTGTGATTATTTACCATACTCCCGCCTATTTGAGGTTAAGCATAGAAATTATGTTCTCTCAGATTCCCAACTAGAGGGGAAGAAAATAAAAAACTACACTAGAGAAGCCCTACAAAAAAGTAGGTCGGATGATAACCTACAAACACAATCAACTAGACTGACAAAAAATGACTACATTTCCAAGGGGTTAAATTATTGCTCTAAAACAAAGAAACATAATTTATACCTTTTCTGTGTAATAACTTGAACGAACATGAAAGTTTCCAAGCTCCAGATGGTTATCATCTTGATTGTAGAGATCTTTTAAGGTCTCTGGCTCCTGATGCTTACAGAACTGTTAGTAATTTTTAGAATAAAACACAAAAGAAAGGTTCAGAGAAAAAAAATATTAGAAAATACAATGTGAACAGAGTAAAAAATATTTGTAATGTATTAAAATTTCATATTGAATATTCTAAAGCGGGCTTTACATGCTACGATATCGTTAACGTATTATCGTCGGGGTCACGGTGTTTGTGACGCACATCTGGCGACGTTAACGACATCGCAGCATGTCACAAGTACGAGCGACCTTAGTCGATCGCAAAAGTGGCCAAAATCGTTCGCCACAGAGAGGTCGTCCTGAATCAAAAAATCGTTAATTGCTTCTTAGTGATGTTGTTTGTCGTTCCTGCGGCAGCACACATCGCTATGTGTGACACCGCAGGAGCGACGAACATCTCCTTACGTCTGTCCACCGGCAATGCGGAAGGAAGGAGGTGGGCGGGATGTTACGTCCCGCTCATCTCCGCCCCTCCTCTTCTATTGGACGGCCGCTTAGTGACGCCACAGTGACGTCGCTATGACGCCGAACGCACCTCCCCCTTGAGGGAGGTATTGTTCGGCGGTCATAGCGACGTTGCGGCACAGGTATGTGTGTGTGACGCTGCCGTAGCGATAATGTTCGCTACGGCAGCGATCACACAATATCGCAACGTACGACGGGGGCGGGTGCTATCGCGCTCGACATCGCTAGCCGATGCTAGCGATGTCACAGCGTGTAAAGCCCGCTTTAGAATTAACAACTATGTATATTTGGTCGCCGTCCATTAGTAAAAATGATTAAAATCCCCTTTAAACCCTTCCAGAAGGCTATTTTCCATATTTGCACTTTATTTCTTTCCCTGCCCCTTCCAAGGGTTATAACTTATTTTTTAATCGACACTCATGTTTTTATTTTTTGTTTTTTTTTGCAGAATGAGTTTTCCTTTGGAATGACACAAACCATTGTTTCAAATGATGTACTGTAAAGTGGAAACAATTCCAAGTGAGGCGAAATGGCAAAAAAAGCATAATTTCGAAATTGTTTGAATTGCTGTAAAATAACCTGGCAATATGATTCTCCAGATCAGTACAATTAAAACAATAGCAAAAATGCATAGTTTTTGTTTTATATAAGTGGTGCAAAAAAAAATCAGAGATTTGTAAAGAAAAAAAAAAATTTGCTTACATCTCCATTCTCCCACAGCAATGTTTTCAATTTTTGGGTTGTGGAGCTGTGTGAGGGTTTTTTTTGCATCCCTATACGATACTGGTATTGATAATCACATAGCGCTATATACAATGTTTTGATCCTGTTATTACTTTTTTGGTGCTGTTGTGTTGACCGAAAAACTGCAATTTTGATGTTTTGTGGAATTTTTTTTCTCATTACGCAGCTTACTGATTGAATTAATTTTATATTTTGTCAAATCAGACTTTTACAAACACAGCAATACCAAATACGTGTAGTTCAAAAAGTTTATTTCTTAATTTTTAAGATGGGAGAAGAGGGGTTGACATGAACATCATAATATACTAGCATTAGTACCTGGCATTGCCCAAGATAGTAACTGTCTCTCTAACTCTCTGTCTATCTACCTCTATGTCTGCACTTCCCAGTCTGTGTCTGTCACCCTCTCTGTCTGTGTGTCCTTGTTTCTGTGTCTGTGTGTTTCTGTCTGTGTCTTTGTGTGTCTCTGTCTCACTCCGTGTCTGTGTGTGTGTCTCTATGTGTCTCTCTTAGTGTGTCTGTCTCTGTATGAGTGAGTGTGTGTGAGTGTGTGTATATATGTGTGTCTGTCTCAACCAAAATCATACTGACGCGTAAGCTGTCTTATACTAAGAATGTACTTCATTGCCTATAACTAATCAGAGCTCCTATTAATGACTTATAGCTCCCAGCTCCATTGACCTTAATGTAAGCAGGTTTTTTTGGTAAATAACTGTAAAGAGCGATGTTAAATGTTCCCCTCAAAACAGTCTATAACATTCCCTGAGTCAAATGAGGTGTCTGTGCAAAATTTCGTGATTTTAAATCCAACGGTGCGGATTCCTTTAGTGGACACACACACACACACACACACACACACACACACACACACACACACACACACACCGCTTTATAAATTACTAGCTGTAGCACCCGACATTGCCTGGGATAGTAACTAAGTGTCTCTCCGTCTCCCCCTCTCTCTCTGTATGTCTCTGTCTGCCTCTCTCTCTCTGTGTGTGTGTCTGCGTGTGTGTGTATCTGTGTGTCTCTGTCTCTCTGTGAGTGTGTGTATCTGTCTCTGTGTGTGTGTGTGTCTGTGTGTGTGGAAGGAAAAGAAAAATTGACGAGAGATTTCAACGCAAGATTGTGCGGATGGTGGATAAAGAACCTCGACTAACATCCAAACAAGTTCAAGCTGCTCTGCAGTCCGAGGGTACAACAACCCGTACTATCCATCGGCGTCTGAATGAAAAGGGACTGTATGGTAGGATACCCAAGAAGACCCCACTTCTTACCCAGAGACATAAAAAAAAGCCAGGTTGGAGTTTGCCAAAACGTACCTGAGAAAGCCTAAAACGTTTTGGAAGAATGTTCTCTGGTCAGATGAGACAAAAGTAGAGCTTTTTGGGAAAAGCCATCAACAGAGTTTACAGGGAAAGAAAAAAGAGGCATTCAAAGAAAAGAACATGGTCCCTACAGTCAAACATGTTGGAGGTTCCCTGATGTTTTGGGGTTGCTTTGCTGCCTCTGGCACTGGACTGCTTGACCGTGTGCATGGCATTATGAAGTCTGAAGACTACTAACAAATTTTGCAGCATAATGTAGGGCCCAGTGTGAGAAAGTTGGGTCTCCCTCAGAGGTCATGGGTCTTCCAGCAGGACAACGACCCAAAACACACTTCAAAAAGCACTAGAAAATGGTTTGATAGAAAGCACTGGAGACTACTAAAGTGGCCAGCAATGAGTCCAGACCTGAATCCCATAGAACACCTGTGGAGAGATCTCAAAATGGCAGGTTGGAGAAGGCACCCTTCAAATCTTAGGGACCTGGAGCAGTTTGCCAAAAAAGAATGGTCTAAAATTCCAGGAGAGCATTGTAAGAAACTCATTGATGGTTACCGGAAGCGGTTGTTCGCAGATATTTTGGCTAAAGGTTGTGCAACCAAGTATTAGGCTAAGGGTGCCAATACTTTTGTCTGGCCCATTTTTGGAGTTTTGTGTGAAATGATCAATGATTTGATTTTTGTTTCATTCTCTTTTGTGTTTTTTTCATTGCAAGCAAAATAATTGAAGTTAATAATATCAAAGAATTTGTGATTGCAATAATTTTCAAGAAGAAACTGAGTATTATCTGACAGAACTGCAGGGGTGCCAATACTTTTGGCCAGCACTGTATCAATTTCTAATATTGTCCTGTCCCTATGTTAATTGTCAGGACACCGTCCCAATGAGAGTTACACCTAGGTAACCAGATTTGTTTAGTTATTACAGAATAATGATTAATATCAGAATTAGTAGTATCTTTAAGAAGCCAAAAATGTATTTATAAAGACAGGAGGAATTGGAGTTTCAAAATGCACACAGTTTTATTGAACAAAAATAGGGGGGGGGTTGGGAATCACACTTAAAAAAAAAAAAAAAGTTAAAACCATACAGTGAGAAGAACGGCGACTGGGAAAAGAGATAGCACTAATGGCGTAGTATTCAAAAGAAATGTGCATATATCACATGATACAGTAAAGTATTATAAATGATATTAAGAGCATAAGTGTTTCTCAAAATATTGCACAGTAGTTTACATGTAAACTAACCCACACATATATAAAGTGCTTAAGTGCATACAAGAGGTCAGTGGATGTCTCCATACAGTATCAAATCATATTATGGCAAAGTATTTAGTGATAGTTCACAGATGCTGTGAATACAGGTAAAGCTAGCCTACACATTTATTTCAAAGTGCCAAGTACATATATAAGGAAAAGTTCCTAAGCATAAAGTGGTCTACTTGCATTAGACATAATAGGTAAGTAGCTGATTGCACAAAAAGATCATCATATATACAGATGTAATATCATTGGTGCCAAGTAGGGAGCAGGTGCGTCCCACTCACGGCTTCATCGGGATGGGAAGATTATCCATGTCTCCACTTGCGTTCCTTTTAAATAGAACGCCCTGGTCTGCCTCCGCTTGCGTCATCCTCTTCAATGATGCATGCGCATTCGGCCAATCACAGCGCCGCGGGTGGGTCAGCCGTCAGGCTGAACGCGGTGCACGTGCAGGAGCAGGGACGCGTCATCCAGCTCCCACGCCTGCGCTGCTGCCATGGAGATGGCCAAGCCACCAGTGGCAGAGCCAACCGCGCACGCGTACAAAGGACGGCGCAGGGAAGCATAAATTGTAGCAATATACTGTAATTAAGGTAACCAGAAAAAGAGAAAAAACATAGTTTCATGAAAATAACTCAAAAGGTTCCAATAATATAACCCATTATATAAATTTTAGCGCAAAGTTCCATTTATATGTATATAGTGTTCAATGGGTGGATTCCATATTCTGTTTACATAAACAGTATATATTCTTCAATGGGTGAAATTCATATTCATTTGATGCATCATCCAAGCTTAAAGAATCCATAAGGAGGAATTCCCTTACTAAAAAGGGTCAAATGTAAGATCTAAATGTAAATGTTATGGGACAAAAACACCAAAAATCAAATATGGACCAGGGCAAAAATACAGACAGATGTCTTTCGTAAAAGTACTTCTGTCAACGCTCTGCTGCATGCATCATCTGCCCATACCCCTTCAACTATACGAGCCATACCGACTGGACAGTTCCTGAGGATTAGGCGGATTTGCGCATCGGACCGTAATTTTTGAAGCCCAGTCCTCTGACCTCAAGTGGCGTTTTCAGGATCGTGGATATAGCAATAGGATCATTAAAACGGGTTATGTGAGAGCTAAAAATACACCTAGATCTCGGCTTCCGTCTTATGTTCCTAGAGGAGAGTCTCCAGACCCTGAAATCAGATTCATCGGGACGTTCAATCATGAGTGGGGCACCATGAGAAATATCCTGGCCAAACATTGGCCCATCCTCTTATCTGACCCCATATTAACGGACCTTTTGACTGATGCCCCACTCATGACAGCACGGCATGCCCGGAATCTGAGAGACATCTTAGTAAATAGCCATTATGTCCCCCTGTCCAGAACCCATTTAACATCAAGGGCCCACTTTTAGGCTGCTATAAATGCGGCCATTGTCTTGCCTGTAAAAATATGATCCAGACAAAGACCTTCACCTCCCCGGACGGCCTGAGAACCTTTGATATTAGATGATACATCACATGTGGCACGACACATGTGGAGTATTATGCCCCATGCCCTCTGCTCTACGTGGGGCTCACCTCATGTGAGCTTCACGTTAGGATCAGGGAGCATGTGAGCGACACTGAGGCAGCCAAAACAGTCGAGGACGTTACGCTCTTAAAAACTATATCCCAGCATTTCAAGGCATTTTATGCCTGTAATTTGTCCTTATTAGCAGTCCGGGGGATTGATGCTATTAGCGGAGGGTCCAGAGGGGATAACTTGAAAAGAAAGTTGGCCCAATGCGAAGCAAGATGGATCAGCACCCTGGACACTCTGGTCCCTGGGGGGCTGAACAAGACGATTAGCTTTGCATCATTCCTATAGAAATAATCTTTTTCATTACCACCAGCTTAGTATCACACTTTTTAACATCCATTTATGTTTTATCTTTGTCCTTTTTCTTCCCTTTTGTATGTATTCTTTCCCAATATTGTATATATTTATGTAATCTTCTTGCCCTGGTCCATATTTGATTTTTGGTGTTTTTTTCCCATCACATTTAGATTTGGACCTTTTGAGTTATTTTCATGAAACTATGATTTTTCTCTTTTTCCGGTTACGTTAACTACAGTATATTTCTACAATTTATCCTTCCTTGTGCCGTCCTTTGTAAGCGTGCGCGGTCGGCTCTGCTCTGCCGCTGGTGGCTTGGCAGTTTCTCTATGGCAGCGGCACAAGCGCGGGAGCCGGATGACACGTCCCTGCTCCCGTGTGTGCACCGCGTTCTGCCTGATGGCTGACCTGAGGAGGATGACGCAAGCAGAGGCAGACCAGGGCGGTCTATTTAAAAGGAACACAATTGGAGACATGGATACTCTTCCCTCCCTGATGAAGCTGTGAGTGGGACACACCTGCTCCCTAGGCGAAACGTGTTTGTGGGCTTTGAGGATCTGTTTTTTTGGCTATTACAATCGGCATTTTGTGTTTCAAGGTAGTTATATGGCACCAATGATATTACGTCTGTATATATGATGATCTTTTTGTGCAATCAGCTTCTTAGCTGTGATGGCTAATGCACGCAGACCACTTTATGCTCTGGAACTTTTCCTTATATATGCATTTGGCACTTTGAAATAAATGTGTAGGCTAGTTTTACCTGTATTTACAGCATCCGTGAACTATCACTAAATACTTTGCCATAATATGATTTGATGCTGTATGGAGACATCCACTGACCTCTCGTATGCACTTAAGCACTTTATATATGTGTGGATCAGTTTACATGTAAACTACTGTGCAATATTTTGAAAAACACTTATGCTCTCAATATCATTTATAATTATTTACTGTAAAATGTCATATATGCACATTTCTTTTAAATAGTACGTCATTAGTGCCATCTCTTTTCCCAGTCGCCGTTCTCACTGTATGTTTTTTACCTTGTTTTTATGTGCGATTCCCAAAACCCCTCCTATTTTTGTTCAATAAAATTATGTGCATTTTGAAACTCCAATTCCTCCTGTCTTTATATTTAACATGGAGTTTTTTTGCTTGTGACTGAGTGGTCCTAATCCGGAACTCAGTTGCTATTATGACTAATATGGTGTTATGGAGATTTGTTAACTTGATCCAAAAATGTATTTAGTATGATCTATCCTGAAGTCATTAAACATTAGCGAACATGTTTCAGAAATGCCATTGACACCTACAATAAGGGAAAAGATTATTAAAGTGGAGTATCTATTTTATTTGCATTCCACAGCTTTCATGAGAAAATGCCTCAGATGATACAGGTTTTCAGCTTTGGAAATGTGTGTGATGTAGGTTTATACTATGGACAGCACACTATTACCATTCTTACCACACTGCAGAAGCTTGAGCTACAATGGTTAAAAATCTTTACCTAATATCTCTACTAGTCCAAGGAGATGAAGAGATTAAGGGTGGTGTCACACACAGCGACGACGACAATGACGTCGCTGCTACGTCACCATTTTCTGTGACGTTGTAGCGACGTCCCATCGCTGTCGCTGTGTGTGACATCCAGCAATGACCTGGCCCCTGCTGTGAGGTCGCCGGTCGTTGCTAAATGTCCAGCTTCATTTTTTGGTCGTCGCTCTCCCGCTGTGACGCACACATCGCTGTGTGTGACAGCGAGAGAGCGACAAAATAAAGCGAGCAGGGAGCAGGAGGCGGCATCTGGCAGCTGCGGTAAGCTGTAACCAGGGTAAACATCGGGTAACCAAGGGAAGACCTTTCCCTGGTTACCCGATATTTACCATCGTAACGCTCTCGCTGCCAGTGCGCGGCTCCCTGCTCTATGCACATGTAGTTGCAGTACACATCAGGTAATTAACCCGATGTGTACTGTAGCTAGGAGTGCAGGGAGCCAGCGCAAAGCAGTGTGCGCAGCTCCCTGCTCTCTGCACATGTAGCTGCAGTACACATCGGGTAATTAACCCGATGTGTACTGTAGCTAGGAGTGCAGGGGAGCCAGCGCTAAGCAATGTGCGCGGCTCCCTGCTCTCTGCAGATGTAGCTGCAGTACACATCGGGTAATTAACCCGATGTGTACTGTAGCTAGGAGTGCAGGGAGCCAACGCTAAGCAGTGTGCGCGGCTCCCTGCTCTCTGCAGATGTAGCTGTAGTACACATCGGGTAATTAACCCAATGTGTACTGTAGCTAGGAGTGCAGGGAGCCAGCGCTAAGTAGTGTGCGTGGCTCCCTGCTCTCTGCACATGTAGCACAGCGACGCATGCAGTTATGATCGCTGCTGCTTCTGCTATGTTTGACAGCTAAGCAGCGATCATAACAGCGACTTACAAGGTCACTGTTGCGTCACAGAAAATGGTGACATAACAGCGACGTCGCTGTCGCTATGTGTGAACCCAGCTTAATACGAATATACATTATACATAATTCATTAGGGTGGCTATAAATTAAAGTATGATCCATGGAGGTCTGGGATGTTTAGTTCTACTACACACTAATAGACTTATAGTATGTGGTTATAATAATAGTATTTAGGATGCTCCACATGCCATACCATAGTTACATGCAGCTTCCACTAATCTTAAGAATAAATATGCAAAGAGCTTTTCAAGGTGGTGACAGAAGTAATGCTGCCATTCTACATCAGGAAACAAAAACATGAACAGGGGGAAGGGCAAATAAATGAAAAAAAAACAGTAAAAGAAAAAAATCAAATGGAGAGCAAAGAGAAATCAGTATATATAAAGCAAACACATTCTGCAACGCTGTCATTTATTGTGTACAATTTGATAAAAAAACAAAACAAAACAAAAACTATTATATAGCATTACCTGTCTGTACAAACTGAGGGCAATTGGATGGTTCTGTAAGGTCATGAAGAAATCTCCACGGTTAAACTCATGTTTCATATAGGACACAACAGTGTAAACTAGAACAACAAAAAAAAATTGTCACATTTTGGGGTTTTGAAAACTTTATAAATTGATGTAAGTTACAAAACCTGACATTTTATAACTTGGTAAATTATTGAACATTTGTCTGTCATAATAATAATTATTATTTCTATAGCGTCAACAAATTCCGCAGTGCTTTAAGGTTTATACACAAACATAAAGATTTATATACAAAGGTTTATATACAAACATAAGTAACAGTTACTGTTACTTATGTTTGTATATGAAATAATTAGAAAGTAGAAACAGTACCAGCACAAATCCGTAAGATTGTGTTTGAATTTATTTAATACAAAACGGCATAAAAGGAAGAAGGTAAGTGGATGCATATATATATATATATATATATATATATATATATATATACATATACATATACATATATATATATATATATATATATATATATATATACACTAGTGCAAAACAGGCAAAGGTAACAAGTTTCTGGCCCAACATGACCCTAAAGGTGGCTTTACACGCTACAATATCGCTACAGCGATCTCGTTGGGGTCACGGAATTTGTGACGCACATCCGGTCGCTGTAGCGATCTCGTTGTGTGTGACTCCTATGAGCGATTTTGAATCGTCGCAAAAACGTTCAAAATCGCTCATCGGTGACATGGGGGTCCCTTCCCAATTATCGTTACTGTCGCTTGGGCGAAGTTGTTCCTCGTTCCTGCGGCAGCGCTACGCTACGTGCGACGCCGCAGGAACGAGGAACTTCTCCTTACCTGCGTCCCGCCAGCAATGAGGAAGGAAGAAGGTGGGCGGGATGTTCTTCCCACTCATCTCCGCCCCTCCGCTTTGATTGGGCGGTTGCTTAGTGACGTCGCTGTGACGCCGATCGAACCGCCCCCTTGGAAAGCAGGCGGTTTGCCAGTCATAGCGACGTCGCTAGGCAGGTATGGGCATGTGACGCTGCCGTAGCGATAATGTTCGCTACGGCAGCGATCACCACATATCGGCCTTACGATGGGGGCGGGTGCTATCATGCTCCACATCTCTAGCATCGGCTAAACTTATTTCGGACTAAATTTATTTCATAATACATGCCTAAACTATGATCATATAATAGTTACAAAAACATATACAATCATATGGAATGTAATACACTATAACATCAAATTCAGCAAGAAGACTGATAAAGTAGATGATTTGATTGACAGTACAGTCAACAGTATTCATTGAAAAAGTTTATGAACTTGTAGTTCTAAATATGTAGTATACCGGGATATATGTAATACTTGCATTTTTTCTTATGTGGGTTGTACAACCTTAAAACTGAAGCAAAGGGTTAAAGAGTATAGCAGAGATTCTTGTGATGAAAGTGTTCCTATCCCCTCTAATCTCTCCAAACATTTTTCGCAGGGACATTTAGGAGATATATCATCACTGTCAGTTTACACTATTGAAAGGGTTAACAGACCAAATCGTGGTGGAGATTGGAGATGAGCACGTCTGAATAGGGAATCATACTGAATTTTGATGCTAAACACATCCTACCCCACCAGCCTTAACAAAAGGACTGATTTGATTTTGCACTACTAAAAAAGAGAGAAAGAGAGAAGAAGAAAAAAAAAGGAAAAAATAGAGATTTTTTTTTCTTTTCGCTGAAATTGATGTTATGGTGTATTAAATTCCATATGACTGTATATGTTTTTGTATATATTATATAATTGTAGTTTGGGGATGTATTGTGAAACAAATTTAATACGCAGGTGTGTTCAGTTATCTAGATGGGCGGAGAACTTGCAGCTATATATTCTTCCTGGTTTAGGGTTTTATCTGGTTTAGACTAAAGGTGGTGTCACACACAACGACAACGACGTCGCTGCTACGTCACCATTTTCTGTGACGTTGCAGCGACATCCCGTCGCTGTCGCTGTGTGTGGCATCCAGCAACGAGCTGGCCCCTGCTGTGAGGTCGCCGCTCGTTGCTGAATGTCCAGCTTCATTTTTTGGTCGTCGCTCTCCCGCTGTGACGCACAGATCGCTGTGTGTGACAGCGAGAGAGCGACGAAATGAAGCGAGCAGGGAGCAGGAGCCGGCATCTGGCAGCTGCGGTAAGGTGTAACCAAGGTAAACATCGGGTAACCAAGGTGGTTACCCGATATTTACCTTCGTTACCAGCCTCCGCCGCTCTCACGCTGCCAGCGCCGGCTCCTGCTCTCTGCACATGTAGCTGCAGTACACATCGTGTAATTAACCCGATGTGTACTGTAGCTAGGAGAGCAAGGAGCCAGCGCTAAGCAGTGTGCGCGGCTCCCTGCTCTCTGCACATGTAGCTGCAGTACACCGTGTAATTAACCCGATGTGTACTGTAGCTAGGAGAGCAGGGAGCCAGTGCTCAGTGTGCGCGGCTCCCTGCTCTCTGCACATGTTGCAGCACATCGACTCGCGTCGTTATGATCGCTGCTTCGGCTGCTGTGTTTGACAGCTAAGCAGCGATCATAACAGCGACTTACAAGGTCGCTGCTACGTCACAGAAAATGGTGACGTAACAGCGACGTCGTTGTCACTGTCGTTTAGTGTGACCCCAGCTTAAGGGCCACGTTGGGCCAGAATCGCTTTACCTCTACCTGTCTTGCATTGGTTATATACAGTGCCTTGCGAAAGAATTCGGCCCCCTTGAATTTGTCAACCTTTACCCAATTTCAGGCTTCAAATATAAAGATTAATAGTGAAGAATCAACAAGTGGGACACAATTGTGAAGTTGAACAAAATTTTTAGCTTATTTTAAACTTTTTTAAAAATAAAAAACTGAAAAGTGGGGCGTGCAATATTATTCATCCCCTTTACTTTCAGTGCAGCAAACTCACTCCAAAAGTTCATTGAGGATCTCTGAATGATTCAATGTTGTCCTAAATGACTGATGATGAAAAATATAAGCCACCTGTGTGTAATCAAGTCTCCGTATAAATGCACCTGCTCTGTGATAGTCTTAAGGGGGCTTTAAACGCTAGCGATATCGGTACCAATATCGCTAGCGTGCGCACCCGCCCTCATCGTTTGTGCGACACGGGCATATCGCTGCCCGTCGCGCACAAAATCGCGCTCCCCAATCACATGGCTTACCTGCCCTGTGATGTCGCTCTGGCTGGCGATCCGCCTCCTTCCTAAGGGGGAGGTTCGTTCGGTGTCACAGCGACGTCACACGGCAGGCGTCCAATAGAAGCGGAGGGGCGGAGATGAGCGTGGCGTAACATCCCGCCCACCTCCTTCCTTCCGCATAGCCGGTGGAGGCAGGTAAGGAGATGTTCCTCACTCCTGCGGTGTCACACACAGCGATGTGTGCTGCCGCAGGAACGAGGAACATCGCTAATGAGAGGTAAACGATTTTTTGTTTTAGGATGACCTCTCCGCAGCAAACGATTTTGGCTGCTTTTACGATCGTTTTAGGTCGCACATAAGTGTCACACGCTGTGATAACGTTAATGACGCCGGATGTGCGTCACTAACGACGTGACCCCGACGATAAAACATTAACGATATCGTAGCGTGTAAAGCCCCCTTTAGTGTTCTGTTTAAAGCGCAGAGAGCATCATGAAAACCAAGGAACACAACAGGCAGGTCTGTGATACTTTTGTGGAGAATTTTAAAGCCAGATTTGGTTACAAAAGGATTTCCAAAACTTTAAACATCCCAAGGAGCACTGTGCAAGCGATCATATTGAAATCGAAGGAATATCCTATCACTGCAAATCTACCAAGACCAGACCGTCCATCCAACCATTCATCTCAAACAAGGGGAAGACTGATCAGAGATGCAGCCAAGAGGTCCATGATCACTCTGGATGAACTGCAGAGATCTACAGCTGAGGTGGGAGAGTCTGTCCATAGGACAACAATCAGTCGTACACTGCACAAATCTAGCCTTTATGGAAGAGTGGCAAGGAGAAAGCCATTTCTCAAAGATATCAATAAAAAATGATGTTTACAGTTTGCCACAAGCCACCTGGGAGACACACCAAACATGTGGAAGAAGGTGCTCTGGTCAGATGAGACCAAAATCAAACTTTTTGGGAACAATGCCAAACGATCTGTTTGGCGTAAAAGCAACACAGGTCATCATCCTGAACACACCATCCCCACTGTCAAACATGGTTGTGGCAGCATCATGGTTTGGGCCTGCTTTTCTTCAGCAGGGACAGGGACGATGGTTAAAATTGATGGGAAGATGGATGGAGCCAAATTCAGGACCATTCTTGAAGAAAATCTGTTGGAGTCTGCAAAAGACCTGAGACTTGGACAGAGATTTGTCTTCCAACAAGACAATGATCCCAAACATAAAGCAAAATCTACAATGGAATGGTTCACAAGTTATTTTTATTGATAGAGCACCATTGATTCCATGGTGCTGTACATGAGAAGGGGGGTTACATACAGAATACATATAAAATTTACAGTAGACAGACTAGTACAGAGGGAAGAGGACCCTGCCCTTGCGGGCTTACATTCTATAGGATTATGGTGAGAAGACAGTAGGTGGGGTGTAGGCTGGATGGCAGCTCCGCACGGTAGTGAGGTGGCAGCTCCGCACGGTGGTGAGGCGGCAGCTCCGCACGGTGGTGAGGCGGCAGCTCCGCACGGTGGTGAGGCGGCAGCTCCGCACGGTGGTGAGGCGGCAGCTCCGCACGGTGGTGAGGCGGCAGCTCCGCACGGTGGTGAGGCGGCAGCTGTGGTAGTGGTGAAGCAGTGAGGTCAATGTAGATTATAGGCATTTCTGAACAGATGCGTTTTCAAGTTCCGTTTGATGCTTGCAAGTGCAGCAGATAGTCTGACGTGTTGAGGCAGCAAATTCCAGAAGACTCAGGATGCTCGGGAGAAGTCTTGGAGGCAGTTGCATGAGGAGCGAATGAGGGAGGAGGAGAGAAGGAGATCTTTGGAGGACCGGAGATTACGTTTTGGAGTGTAGTGAGAGATTAGTTCAGAGATATATGGAGGAGACAGATTATGGACGGCTTTGTAGGTCAGTGTTAGTAGTTTGAATTGGATACGGTGGAAGAGTGGAAGCCAGTGGAGGGATTTCCAGAGATGAGAAGCAGGGTGGTATTGAGGAGAGAGGTGGATCAGTCGGGCAGCAGAATTAAGGATGGACTGGAGAGGGGCGAGCGTGTTAGCAGAGAGGCCACAGAGGAATCGGGCAGGCAGGGGTCTGTTGATGAACTTAATTTATTTATGCAAAGGGTTAACTCATTTGGACCCAACATCAAAGTCACTTATAAGTGGTCTGTTCACCAAGTTGAATTTTTGGATATACTGGTAAGGAAGGATGCTGACGATGTCCTGCAGGCCGACCTATACCGTAAGCCAACATCAACTAACACACTTCTCCATGCATCTTCAGCACACCCACAATTTATGATTAGGTCGGTTCCTACGGGGCAGTTTCTCCGTCTTAGGAGGATCTGCTCCTCTGATCAAGATTTTGAAAAACAAGCATGGGACATGATGGACAGATTCAGGGAGAGGGGATACAGCAGGCATATGATTAAGAGAGCCTACCATCAAGCAAAATATTTATCAAAGAATTCCCTGCTGTACTCTAATACATGCCCCGAATCTGTTGATCAGGTCTGATTTATTACTAATCACAATTCTCATATTTCTACTATACGAGAGTGCCTCACTAAGGCCTGGCCGATCCTGCAGGCCGATTCAACGTTGAATAAAATTTTTCTAGAATGACCATGTATGACCATTCGTAGGTCAAAAAACCTACATTATCATCTTATTCACAGTCACTATGAAGCAGTGGAAAGGGATAAGACCTTTTTGGGCTCTTTTGGTGCAAATGTTAGAATGGGTTGTTCCCCATGCGGCGGGTGTGTTGCCTCTCCCAACATTGTTTGCATGACAACCTTCACTGACGCTAAAGGATGTAGGACGTATGACAGTCATAAAAATATCACATGTCAATCAAAGGCAGTCATATATTATGCTACCTTCCCGTGTCCAAAAATATATATTGGTCTTACGCATCAGCTAAAGGTGCGTGTGCGAGAACATGTGTTGGGTATTGAGGTGGCACCCGATATAGCAGATGTGACATCTTTAAAGACTATTTCAAAACACTTTCGTATGTTTCATTCATCTGATAGTACCCTTTTAAAAATAAAAGGCATCGACCAGATCAATCTGGGTGTGAGAGAATGAGAAATAAGTAGACGTTTGGCGCAACTTGAGGCCAAATGGATTTATACACTGGGAAGTGGGAACGGTGTGTCCATCTGGCCTCAATGAAAATATCAGCTTTGCATCCTTTCTATAAACAATTGCTTGATCTTGTCCTCCTACTGCGTACTGGATTATGTTTTTGTTGGATACTGTAAGTGTGCCTTGTTGCATCTTAGTTGTTTTTATTGTGGTTAATTACGTCCAATTGACCGGTTGTATTTTGTTTTTTTGGTTTTCAATAAGTCCCTTATCTTGGAGTCTATATAGAGGTGACGAATATTTGGGTAATGGACATACCATCTTCCATCCATGGGATTGACTAAGGCTACTTTCACACATCAGTTTTTTGCCATCAGGTTCAATCCGGAAAAAAACGGGTAAAACGGATCCGGTACCGCATCCGTTTATCCCCCATAGACTTGCATTGTTGCCGGATTGTACCTGATGGCTTTGCGTTGCATCCGTTTTTTTCCGGATGCGGCAAAATAATTGAATGCGGCGGCCGGATAGAACGTATCATGTAACGTTTTTTGTCCCCTTAAAAAAACCGCATTCTGCCGGATCCGGCGCAATACGGCATTGTATACAATGGGTGTCTATGCATGCCGGATCCGGCGCAATGCGGTTTAAACCGGATGCGGTGACCGCATCCGGTTTGTTAAACAGAGCATGCGCAAATTTTTTTTTTTCCTCATCACAAAACTTATAAAAGGATCCAGCACATTCTACACACTTCCTGCCGGCTCCTGACTTCAACTTCTGCTGTCCTCCAGTCCAGTGCTCCAGGGAAGAGGTATGTCCACAGTACTGTCCACAGATCACTGCTGTGAGCTGCGTACATGTACTTAGACATTTTTTTTTCTTTTTTTGCAGGTGCAGTGTTGCGGTACATTTCTGGGCATCCTGTTGCTGGGTCCTTTTATCTTCCGTGGCAGTGCAAGAGTGTTCCTGAGGTAATGTCCACAGTACTGTCCACAGATCACTGCTGTGAGCTGCGTACATGTACTTAGACATTTTTTTTTCTTTTTTTGCAGGTGCAGTGTTGCGGTACATTTCTGGGCATCCTGTTGCTGGGTCCTTTTATCTTCCGTGGCAGTGCAAGAGTGTTCCTGAGGTAATGTCCACAGTACTGTCCACAGATCACTGCTGTGAGCTGCGTACATGTACTTAGACATTTTTTTTTCTTTTTTTGCAGGTGCAGTGTTGCGGTACATTTCTGGGCATCCTGTTGCTGGGTCCTTTTATCTTCCGTGGCAGTGCAAGAGTGTTCCTGAGGTAATGTCCACAGTACTGTCCACAGATCACTGCTGTGAGCTGCGTACATGTACTTAGACATTTTTTTTTCTTTTTTTGCAGGTGCAGTGTTGCGGTACATTTCTGGGCATCCTGTTGCTGGGTCCTTTTATCTTCCGTGGCAGTGCAAGAGTGTTCCTGAGGTAATGTCCACAGTACTGTCCACAGATCACTGCTGTGAGCTGCGTACATGTACTTAGACATTTTTTTTTCTTTTTTTGCAGGTGCAGTGTTGCGGTACATTTCTGGGCATCCTGTTGCTGGGTCCTTTTATCTTCCGTGGCAGTGCAAGAGTGTTCCTGAGGTAATGTCCACAGTACTGTCCACAGATCACTGCTGTGAGCTGCGTACATGTACTTAGACATTTTTTTTTCTTTTTTTGCAGGTGCAGTGTTGCGGTACATTTCTGGGCATCCTGTTGCTGGGTCCTTTTATCTTCCGTGGCAGTGCAAGAGTGTTCCTGAGGTAATGTCCACAGTACTGTCCACAGATCACTGCTGTGAGCTGCGTACATGTACTTAGACATTTTTTTTTCTTTTTTTGCAGGTGCAGTGTTGCGGTACATTTCTGGGCATCCTGTTGCTGGGTCCTTTTATCTTCCGTGGCAGTGCAAGAGTGTTCCTGAGGTAATGTCCACAGTACTGTCCACAGATCACTGCTGTGAGCTGCGTACATGTACTTAGACATTTTTTTTTCTTTTTTTGCAGGTGCAGTGTTGCGGTACATTTCTGGGCATCCTGTTGCTGGGTCCTTTTATCTTCCGTGGCAGTGCAAGAGTGTTCCTGAGGTAATGTCCACAGTACTGTCCACAGATCACTGCTGTGAGCTGCGTACATGTACTTAGACATTTTTTTTTCTTTTTTTGCAGGTGCAGTGTTGCGGTACATTTCTGGGCAGCCTGTTGCTGGGTCCTTTTATCTTCCGTGGCAGTGCAAGAGTGTTCCTGAGGTTGAGGTCCTGTTGTGCGTGGCCTGTAATCAAAAAAATGTCGTCTTCTGGTAGCCCGCCCTTCGGTTCACAAACTGAGGTATTTTTTTTTTTTTGGTTTTTTTTTAAAAAATACAAAAAAAAACATTTTTTTAAATCAACGACATTTACACAGGTGGCCGACACATCACAGGAGATGCTGCCAGAAGAGGACGGAAGGGGTGGAGAAAGACACGGAGCGGGCGATCATAGTGTAAGTTTCAAACAGGAATTGTTTACCACAGCACACCAAACATATAAGTAAATAATTTTTTTTTGTTTTCTTCACTAAAGGCTTCAACTTCTAGGGCTCATGATAGAGCTCCCCCAAGACCGTCCCAGGGTCGTCGTCGAGGTGGCGGTGGTCATAGTGTAAGGTTTTTTTTTTTTTTTATTTTATTTTTTTTTTCATGTCAGTGTGAATTTTTGTCTATTTTTTTTTTTAATTTCTTTTTTCTTTCTTTGAACAGGCATCCCAGCGTGCTCCCGATTCTGACGGTGAGGAGGCCGGATTTATCAACATCGACCTCCTCATCGATGAAGTTAGAGAGAGGGAGCCGCTGTGGAACATGGCTGACCGCCGCCACGCTGATTCGATCGTAACCCGTCGACTCTGGGACGAGGTATGCCACGCAGCGGTAGAAGGTTGGGGGGAGCTCAATTCTCGTGGCCAGAAGAAACAGCGTAAGTATTCACAGTTCAGTAGGTTATGCTGCCTGATGTAATGTGTTGTATAATAACCACTTTCTGCTTTCCACTTTCAGGTGACAAACTTCAGAAGCGGTGGCGGTCTATCAGGGATCGCTTCAAAAAGGAGTTAAATCAAGAGATGCAGGCCCCGAGTGGATCCGGAGGACGCAGATCGAAGTACCGTTACTTTAGAGCGTTGTCGTTCCTCCGGACAACTATGGTGTGCAGAAGGTAAATATTCCACACAATATGTACAAAGTATAATATTTTATGTCTGTTTTTTTTTGCTTTTTTTTTTTAGTCAGGGCCAATGTATAGCAATTAAATTAATTATTGTTTTGTTTTTCCTCTTTTTAACAGCACCGTCTGCAGCACTCAGGAGCCTGCATCGAACCCGACAGGAGCGATCCCTGAACAGTCCGCCACTGGTGAACACACGCACAGACCCCACCCATCTGAACCTTCCCTTCCATCTACATCTGTCCCATCCACCTGCGCTGGAGCTTCCCGTGAGACTTCATTACCTGAAGCTGCTGGTGATGAGATAGCTTTTCCCCTACCCCACCCCTCTGACACTGCTGCCCTCAGTAGAACACCTTTGGGTTCTGGGCGTCAGCGTCATAGGGGTCAGGAAAAGAGCTATGCGCCAGAGTTCTTGCATCTAAATGCAGCCTTCCAGAACGCCATTCAATTATTATCAGAACAAAATCGTGCATCTTTTAGCTTCCTAAATGCAAATATGGAAAAAAATACACACGAATTGTGCACGCGTCTGGACAGGCTGCATTTAGATGCAAGTAAATCTCCCAATCATTGTTTTTTTCAAGCCGTACTAGAGCGCATGGAAAAGCTATCTCTTGACCATCAGATGCATGTAATGCAAGCCACACGGAAGGCTCTGGGGCAGGTTGACTCCCAACCACCTCCACCCACCCCTACAAGACCACCTGCCCCCCCTCCAGCCATTGTCCCTACTCCCCCTGCTGCCCATTACCAGCCTGCTGCCCAGTACCAGCCTGCTGCCCAGTACCAGCCTGCAGCCCAGTACCAGCCTGCAGCCCAGTACCAGCCTGCTGCCCAGTACCAGCCTGCTGCCCAGTACCAGCCTGATGCCCAGTACCAGCCTGCGGCCCAGTACCAACCTGCGGCCCAGTACCAGCCTGCGGGCCAGTACCAGCTCCCAACCACATCTGCCCCTACACTTCCTACCCACTACCACATCTCGCCTTCCACAACCATCATGACCCCAACTCAAACCACTAATTCACCCGCCACCTCTTCTGTCTCCCAATCCCTCCACTCCACCCCTCAATCCTTACCAAATCCCATCCCATCTCCTGGTTTCCCTCTTGGTTTCTCTACCACACCTTCATCTTCTGTTACTTCCCCACCACCACCACCAACACCACTTTCCACCCTCAATACTCCAACTGTGCGTGTGTTCCCACCTGTCAGCCCCTCCAGTACTATCTCCACCCCAAGCCCAAGATTTACAAATTTATAATTTATTTATCTATGTAATAAAAAATAAACGTTTTTGGTTGAAAAGTATTTATTTGTTCTTGTTTTTTTTGGTGTGAATATTATTTAGCAAGTTAAGTTAATAATAAGGTAATACAAAAACATAACATGTTGTAATTTGACGGGGTAAAAATTACAAATTTTTAAAGCGAGTGAAAGATTAAAATTAACAAGGTTAACAAGATATTATTTAATTTATTTATAATTATTTTTATTTGTTATAAAACTGAAGAAAAATCTTACACCATTTGATCTTGCCAATCTACTCTACCTTCTGGGGACACAAAATAGTTAGCATATATGTCACGGATTGTTGAACAGGCAACACTACTCCTAAATCCAGGACTGGTGTAGTCTGACAAAGAGGTGGATTCCAAACTCTGGTCATCCAACGACAAAGGTTCCTTTGTTAAAACAAAATTGTGCAGTACCACACATGCTTTCACTATTTCATCAACAGTTTCAATGTTTAAATTAATGGCTGTTAACAAGACTCGCCATTTGCTGGTTAGTATCCCAAAGGAGCATTCCACCATTCTTCTGGCTCTGGATAATCTGTAATTATATATTTTTTGTGTTTGCGTCAATCCACGGCTTGCATATGGCTTCAATAGATGTTGGGATAGTTGAAAGGCTTCGTCGGCCACAAAAACAAAGGGCATTGGGGGCTCACATGTGCCAGGAAGAGGTCTTGCAGGAGGGAAATCAAAAGTATTCCCATAGATTCGCCGCCCCATTGGGGACATTTTAAAGACCTGAGAGTCATTGGATCTCCCATATGCGCCAATGTCCACTGAGATGAATTTGTATTCCGCATCCGTTATTGCCATTAGGACAATTGAAAAATACTTTTTATAATTGTAGTATTCTGACCCCGAAGCAGCAGGTTTCACAATTCTGATATGTTTGCCGTCCACTGAGCCAAGGCAATTTGGAAACTGACAAATGTTATAGTATTGTTCAGCAATTGCAAGCCATCTTTCCCTGGTGGGCTGGGGGATGAAATCCTCATGGAGGCAATCCCACAAGGCTTGGCAAGTGTCTCTAATGATTCCCGAGATGGTGGAAATTCCTAGTCGAAACTGGTAGTGGAGGGATGAAAGCGACTCTCCAGTTGCAAGGAATCTGTAAAGGAAAGACAATAATTATAAAAAAATAATAGCAAACACATTACAGTTAAAAGTCAATTTACAGGAGGATACAATTTAAAAAAAAAAAAACTTACCTAAGCGTAACCAGCAAACGCTCCTCGGGTGTTATAGAGAACCGGCTGTAGGTGTCCGTTTTACGGATGTTGTCCGCAACAAGGCCAAGGAGGACGTCAAAATTATTCACTGCCATCCGGACATAGCTTGTGAATTTTTCATGGTTTCCACGGAGCTCCAGGTATAGGGTTGAAAACACCCCACGTGTCAGTCTCTGGGCAGTCAGGGGATGGATCCAAAAGCGTCGATGTCGCTGACGCCTCAGTCGCTGTCGCTCCTTTTCTCTGACGATGATAGCCAAGCGATTTGCCTCAAATATAAAATCTGCAGCGATCTTTGTGTAATTTGCAAGAATAGCATCCATGGTTTCTGCTTGTCTCTGTCTTCATTCTGTCATATATGCTTCAAAATACTGTATATATACTATATGTTCCCAATAGCCAATCAGAATACGGAACTCGTTGTTTGTTTAGTGTTAAAAAAACGGATCCGTCAAAAAACGGACATAACGGATGCAAAACGGATGCAAACCGGACCCACCGGATCCGTTTTTTAACGGATCCGTCCTAAACAGATCCGCAAAAAAACGGATCCGGTGGGTCCGGTTGGCTCCGGTTTGCACAACAAAAACGGAAACGTTGGATACGGCAAAAAAAAGGACTGTGCCTGAATACAGAAAACTGATGTGTGAAAGTAGCCTAACGCTGTCTTACTGTGTGATCGAGGAATGTCTTCTATCAATTTATATATGACTCACTATCAATGCTAAGCAGAAATATGCATGGCAATAATGAGCATGGAAGACGACTAGATTCGTCGAATATGGATAAATATTATGTCGCAATAAATCTTCCCATAAAAATGTTATATATATTGCTATTAGCATGTCATTTTTGGTATTACCGTATTTTTCGCTTTATAAGACGCACCTGATTATAAGACGCACCCCCAAATTTGGTGAAGGAAAAGAGAATTATTTTTTTTTTAATGTAAAATGGGGTCCATCTTATAATGCCAGTGTCCCTCAACAAATCATATAGGATATATGTCCCTCATAGCCCCCCATCCTAAAATTAGCCCCCTTAATCTGGATATGGACCCCTTATATTGAATATAGCCCCCTTGTGATGGCACACGTTCCCCTGTGCTGCCTATGGCCCCCTATGGATTGCATACATTCCCCTGTGCTGCCTATGGCCCCCTATGGATTGCATACATTCCCCTGTGCTGCCTATGGTCCCCTATGGATTGCACACGTTCCCCTGTGCTGCCTATGGCCCCCTATGGATTGCATACATTCCCCTGCGCTGCCTATGGTCCCCTATGGATTGCACACGTTCCCCTGTGCTGCCTATGGCCCCCTATGGATTGCATACATTCCCCTGTGCTGCCTATGGTCCCCTATGGATTGCACACGTTCCCCTGTGTTAGATATCGCCCCCATAGTGCTGCCCATGGCCCCTATATAGATCGCACAAGTACCCCTGTGTTAGATATCGCCCCCATAGTGCTGCCCATGGCCCCTATAGATCGCACAAGTCCCCCTGTGTTAGATATCGCCCCCATAGTGCTGCCCATGGCCCCTATATAGATCGCACAAGTCCCCCTGTGTGAGATATCGCCCCCATAGTGCTGCCCATGGCCCCTATAGATCGCACAAGTCCCCCTGTGTTAGATATCACCCCCATAGTGCTGCCCATGGCCCCTATATAGATCGCACAAGTCCCACTGTGTTAGATATCGCCCCCATAGTGCTGCCCATGGCCCCTATAGATCGCACAAGTCCCCCTGTGTTAGATATCGCCCCCAGGCTGCTGCCCATAGTAAAATAAAACCCTCTTTCCTTACCTCCTCCAGCGCTGAGCTCCCTCCTGTGTCCCTCCGTGCTGCTCTTCCTTACTTCCTGGTTCTCAGTGCGGTCATGTGATCGGCACAGCAGCCTGAGATCTCTGCCTGCCTGATCACAGTGGAAGCAGGGACACCGGGAGAAACGCTGCAGGGGTAAGTAAAGATTTTTTATTTTAGAATGAGCAGCAGCCTGGGGGCGATGTACCATCACAGGGGGGCGCAGGCTCATATAATATGCACCGCTCCCTCAGCCCATCACTGCGTGCGATTTCAGCACCATTGGAGATGGACAGCGGCTGTTCATATTATATGAGCGGGAGCAGGAGATCAAAGGCTGCAGCCTGCAGCGTTCCCCTGCACTCCAGAGCTGCTGCCCCCACCTCCCCTGGACCCTGCAGTGTACATATATATATACTCACCCACCCCGTATATTCGGCTTATAAGACGCACCCCCTACTGTCCCCCGAAATTTGGGGGAACAAAAGTGCGTCTTATAAAGCGAAAAATACGGTATATAATGTTGATCAAATATAAATGGCTATTTATTTGATCTGTATAATGATGCTCAAAATATGTGGTAGTAGATGGTCCTTTTTCCATTTATTTCCGTTGCTCTATTTTTTTCCTTTTTTTCTCCTTTTCTTTTCTCCTTTCTCCCCCTTTTTTGTATATGCGTATAATAGCAAAAATCTGTACCGAAAATTATATATCTACAACGCTAATGGCCTAGTCTAGAACGCCCTACTTTTGGGTTATTCCAACTATATTGATCTGCACCTGAACGCGCAGTCGTCATAGTTTCCGACGCCACCCGGCTGGCTGTGTCTCTACTAGCCTGATGTTTCCGGGTCATATAATGCCCTAGACCATTTGGTTGGTGACACAGCAGCCGGCTGGCTTCGGATTATTGCCATGACGACGTGCGTCATTAAGGGTGCTGATCAGTGATTGGATGGGCGAGATATATAAACTTCCTTCCTCTGTCTTTTTGGACACGCACCCTGACGAAGGACACAGGAAGCCAAAACATGTGTTGGGAATCGCTTTTTATTACTGCACATGAGCAGGTAAATATGTCGTTTACCCACTGTGCTACTCTATACATTAAGTGTGAATTATATGCGTTTACCACATTGACGGCATAGGCTCTTTTATTTCATATAGTTACTGATTGGGATTGAACTATGAGCCTTTGGTGACCCCTGGTGGGCTGTACTGGTATGGTTCTTAAAAGGATATACCAGTCATGTGGTATTTAGCTGGTGAGCTGGAGCACAGAGATTAGTTGCTTTTGTGCAGGATTTTATATGTCACTATCGTAATGACTGCCGCGGTCCCGTTTACTTCTAATAACATCTGTATGGTGCAATTTTGCTTACCCCACTGGGAATTTGATTCTAATTTATACTAATATAAATAAAATTGTGGATATTTGGCATCTGATCGTTTTCTGCTCGTTTTTTCCTAAGTGTAGCAGATAGTCTGACGTGTTGAGGCAGCAAATTCTAGAAGACTGGGGATGCTAGGGCGAAGTCTTGGAGGCGGTTGCATGAGGAGCGAATGAGGGAGGAGAGAAAGAGATCTTTGGAGGACCGGAGATTACGTTTTGGAGTGTAGTGAGAGATTAGTTCAGAGATATACGGAGGAGACAGATTATGGATGGCTTTGTAGGTCATAGTTAGTAGTTTGAATTGGATACGGTGGAAGAGTCCCAGTGGAGGGACTTGCAAAGAGGAGAAGCGGGGTTGTATTGAAGAGAGAGGAGGATCAGTCGGGCAGCAGAACTAAGGATGGACTGGAGAGGGGCGGGCGTGTTAGCAGGGAGGCCACAGAAGAGGATGTTGCAGTAATCGAAGCGGGAGATTATGAGGGCTTGCACGAGCATTTTTGTAGATTGAGAATTGAGGAAAAGACGGATTCTGAAAATATTTTTGAGCTGAAGATGGCAGGAGGTGGTGAGAGATTGGAAGTGTGGTATGAAGGACAAGGCAGAGTCGAGGGTCACTCCGAGGCACCGAACTTTGGATACTGGGAAGAGCGAGATGTTATTTATTGTAATAGACTGATCAGGTAGAGAGTAAAAGTGAGATGGGGGAAAGAAGATTAGTTCAGTTTTGTCCACATTGAGCTTTAGGAAGCAAGAGGAGAAGGAGGATATAGCAGATAGACATTCTGGACAGCAGAGATGTGACATCTGGGCCAGAGAGTGTCATCAGCGTATAGGTGGTACTGGAAGCCATGAGACTTTATGAGTTGTCCCAGGCCAAATGTATAGATAGAAAAAAGTAAGGGTCCCAAGACAGAGCCTTGAGGGACGCCAAAACACAGAGAGGGCGGGATGAAGAGGTTGTGGGAGAGTGGAAGACAGTAAAAGTGCGTTGGAAAAATATGAAGAGATCCAAGAGAGGGTGAGGTCTCTCACACTAAGGGAAGAGAGGATCTGTAATAGGAGGGAGTGGTCGACAGTGTCAAAGGCTGAGGAAAGGTCTAGCGTATAGAGAAGTGATTGATAGCTTTGGCAGTAAGTCTTTTGTGATTGTAGACATGGCAGTTTCGGTAGAATGATGTGGACGGAAGCTGGACTGTAAGTTGCCAAAGAGAAAGTTAGATGAGAGGTGGGAGGAAAGTTCAGCATGGACGTGCTGTTCCAGGAGTTTTGAGGCGAATGAGAGTAGTGATATGGGGCAATATCTGGTAGTAGAGGCTGGATCGATGGAAGGTTTCTTTAGGATAGGTGTGACTTTTGCGTGTTTAAAGGCAGAAGGGAAGGTACCAGTTGTTAAAGATAGGTTGAAAAGATGGGTTAAGGTTAGAATAAGGATAGTGGTGAAGTTGGGGAGGAGGTGGGATGGGATGGGGTCAAGTGCGCAGGTGGTGAGATGCGCTTTTGAGAGAAGACGTGCAAGCTCTCCTTCAGTGATGGTGGGGAGGAAGTTTATGGGGGAGGGGCAGTGGTCTGTTTTATGAAGAGGTTGTGGTGGTTGAGCAGAAATGACTTGCCTGGTTTGGTCAATTTTTTATTTCAAATAGGTGGCAAAGTCTTCTGCGGAAATGAGGGAAGTTGGAGGGGGCAGTGGTGAGCTAAAGAGAGAGTTGGAAGTATTGAATAAGTGTTTGGGGTTGTGTGTTAAAGAGGATATGAGGGTTCTGAAATAATCCTGTTTAGCAGAGGTGAGGGCCGAACGAAATGTCTGAATTGCAGTTTTGAATGTGGTGAAATCTTCCTGGGAGTGCGTTTTCTTCCACCGTCGCTCGGCAGCTCTAGACACTTGCCGTAGTTTTTTAGTGAGGCTGTTGTGCCAGGGTTGTCTATTGATTTGTCTCACTCTGCCATGCACAAGGGGAGCGAGTGAATCAATAGCTGATGTGAGAGTGGTGTTGTAAAAGGTGAAGGAAGGAAGGGGAGATATTTATAAATAATAATAATATAATAATAGGATTTTGAGACAAGAAACTAAATGGATTTATTGGCTGGGCACTACGAAACCAAGGGGCTTGAATGAAACACTGTCCTTTGCACCCTTTGTGTAGTGTTTAGGCCTAGTGAGTAGGAGGGTCAGTCGTCGGCCGAGTGGGGGCGCCAATCACCGCCTTTTAGGGTGCCGACCCCCACATGATAGGTAGGAGAAAGCCTGCACCAGTGGTCTGAGACTAGTAGGTAGTATGGTGAAGGGTTCTTTCTTTTTCTTTCATAATCTGCCTCGGTAGGGCCCTTCGCCAAAATTGTCCTGAGGGAAGGATTGCCCGGTTTTGGTCCCTATTTTTACTATAAAGAATGTCGCTTTTATACTCTGAAGTAGTTGTTGGGTATTGCACCTATTTGTACAATCAATTTCCGGCGGGGGGGGGGGGTTTACTTTGTCTCTTTATTTACCATAGAATTTGAGCTTTTCCTTGCCCTAAAGGCATATGCTGTATTTGTTCTGGACTACCTGCCTGCTGTGTGATGTTTATCACGCTGCAGCGGGTTTCCCATAACTGCATGGTTCTCTGAGTCCTGGCACCGTTTACCCATTTAGGAAAGATGGGGTTAAATAAATTTGGTTTGTGCGAGGAGCGGACGCTCTCATTGCGACCGCGCAGGCGCAATGGTATGCGTTCCACCATGCTGTGTGGTGACGCGCACGCGTCATCGGGTGATGTACTCAACTTCCGGTCACATGACCGATAGACGGAAGTGACGTCACACGCCATGGCGGCGGCGGCTTTAAATACCCGCGATTAAGCGTACGGGACATGGCTGTGTAGGTCGGTACACGGGGGAGGCCATAACCGCGGTAAGTAGGTTATAGGGCAACACCGCTAGCCCATTGTTTTTATAGAGTGTTTGAAAAACTGATTGACGTTCTTTCTTGATAGCATGTGTCCATTGTTGTGAGGACACTTTCTGTATCCATATACGCCGCTCTCCTGATGAGAAGGGAAACGCGTTGAGAGTGGAGCGCTTTATGAGTCAGAGGTGGTTGAAAACTGGATCCTATGAAGTACCTGGACAAAACCGGGGGACCCAGGAATGACCCACTTACCTGATGTGCAAACAGTGACCATAGTAGGAGGATGTTTTGACTCCATGATAACAACACCAACACCGTGGTGAGATTGTTCCTTTTTTCATATCTGGGCGTCCCTGACGGTGGGTGGTTGACAGTGATTGATCATTGCTGTATACTATATGAGTCATTGTTTTCTGTGTTGGCTGTGGATATACATACAAAGGGCAAAACTGTGATTTAGGGGTGTGTTTATTGTATCCTGATTCATCAGTTTTCCTGTAGTGAGATGTTGTGCATTGCACACGGATGGTATATCTATAAAACAGCTGTGTGTATGGGACATTAAGTGAGGGAGAACCTTGGATTTTTTCCTTGTACTATCCTCCCGTCTTACCATACGGTGGCATGTGCTAGTTGCTTGGATTTTACTATGCACTATCATGTTTTTTAAACATTTCTTAATAAAAGGTATATTTTAGGCGTAATTTGTTCAGTTAGTGGTATATCGCTAATTTGTCTAATATAATAAATGATAATATAAATAAACGTATCCAGGTGTTAGAATGGCCATGTCAAAGTCCAGACCTGAATCCAATCAAGAATCTGTGGAAAGAGCTGAAAACTGCTGATCACAAACGCTCTCCATCCGAGCTCACGCTATTTGCAAACGAAGAATGGGCAAGAATTTCAGTCTCTCGATGTGCAAAACTGATAGACACATACCCCAAGCGATTTGCAGCTGTAATCGCAGCAAAAAGGTGGCGCTACAAAGTATTAACTTAAAGGGGACGAATAATATTGCACGCCCCACTTTTCAGTTTTTTCATTTTTTAAAATATTTAAAATAAACAAATTTCGTTCAACTTCACAATTGTGTTCCACTTGTTGATTCTTCACCATTAATTTAAAATTTTTATCTGTATGTTTGAAGCCTGAAATGTGGGTAAAGGTTGGCAAATTCAAGGGGGCCAAATACTTTCGCAAGGCACTGGATATTTTTATCCACTTACCTTCTTGCTAAGTACAGTTGGAATTTTTTAGTGCTGTAGTGCACATTTAATGCTAGCTTTTTTGTTTTTTCTTCATTGAATTGGTCGGTGGCTGACCCCCACCTTGCTATGTACCCAAATTTGGGATGTATTCCACCTGTCTAGATTTTGGCGATTGGTGACTGTTCACATTCAGTCATCAGGCCCTGTCCACAGGCTATTTACTTCATGCAGCATTTGCTTGGACCTGTCCCGCCCACAGCCATGATTCAGTCATGGGTACAGGATTGAAATAGACCAGGTGAGTGCTGCTAAGAGCAGTTCTACTATTTCATATGTGAGGACGTTTGGCACATTTTATAAAAATATTTTAGTGTTAGGACTGCCCCAACAGAGATTTGCCGTGAAGTGGGGGGGGGGGCTCAAGAAATTGCAATTTTTTGCCAAAAATCTCATATTTATAATAAGTACAGTTGGAATGTTTTAGTGCTGTAGTGCACATTTAGTGCTAGCTTTTTTGTTTTTTTCTAAATAAATTAAAATGTATCACCTTGCACTTTCAGGTGAGCTTAAATGCCATTCTCTATACAATAATTAAAGCAAAAATAAAAACAAGAAATAAAAATACCTAATAAAGGTAGGGGATGCACAAGGTTCAAATGTTTATTTACAATGACTATCCAGCCATCTAAAAAACTGGGGGATAGATAAAGGCTACATGAACCAGTCATGAGACAATCTTTGTAATGCTTTGGTACTGTGGAGTTTTGAGGGAGAATTAATGTTCTGAGAAATCGTGGAGAAGCTATATATGAATTAACTTAATCATGATCATGATTAAGAGTGCGGTGTCACTTGAAACGCATCGTTGACGTCGGTCATGTTATCATGTTGACTGCTATGTGCTGTTTATACATGTGCCAAATGAAAAGAAGAAAAAGAAATTAACTTATTTTTCTGTGAAGCTGGACTTTTTTCACTTGGATACTTAAAGTATCTGCCTGCCGTGCAATCATCACGGCTCAGTCATTGTCTGCACAGCCATCGGTTGTGCTCTATGGCTGCTGGCTGTGCTATGTAGCAGAGCTGAAGCGGCGTGGGACCTCGTGTGGATTCGCTGGACAAGCAGGGTGTTGGGGGTTAATAAAGAGGTGAAGGAGGGTGTGTGTTTTGTACTATCTTCCAAATGAAGGATTTTTTCTCTGTGTCTGTGTTTATTTACTTTCATTTATAGGTTAGTGTGATGCAGGTATGTCAGACACCTGTTCCATCATTAACCTTGGGTTTAGTAGCAGTTGTGCGCTGCTATTAACTCCTTATTACCCCGATTGCCACCGCACCAGGGCAATTGAGAAGAGCAGGTAAAGCATCGGGATTGTCACATCTAAAAGATGCGGCAATACCGGGCGGCTGCGGGCTGAGAATATCAGCCCCCCCAACCAGCTTTATCTTGGCTGGGTATCAAAAAAATTAGAGGGGACCGCACGTCATTTTTTAAATTTATTTAAATTATAAGAAAAAAAAAAAAAAAAAAGCTGCATCACCAGGACGGCTGCGCACAGGTACTTGCACGCTCATGCTCAGAGCACGCAGGCTGTGCTGGCTGATGTCATGTCAGACTTGTACGAGTCTGACAGCGCATCACCAGCACAGCCGCACACTTCTGACAGGAATGTGCATGTGTTTCTGAAAGACATGCATGTTCACCTTACTGACCCGCAGACACTTGCACTGCTTTCCCTACCCACCGGCCGTCCTGCCGCCTGTGATTGGTTGCAGTCAGCTGACACGCTGACACTCAGAGTGGGGGCACGTTTAACTCCAATCAATTACATGCGCTGGTGGGCAGGCAAAACAATAAATATTTAGTTGACGGCTCCGGAAGGGAAAAGTGTGACCCAGAAGGAGTTTGCTGCAATGACACAGCCTCGGGTGAGAACACCATGTGTGCTCCTAACCCCTATCCCATCCACAAACATTTTTAATCTCTGGATTCTGGTCCACATATACTTATATGGGCACCAGAATCCGGAGCGGATCCAGATTTTTTTTTTCAATCCGGCAGTGATCCGCCGGTCCCGGATTTTGGCGGATTCGACCAACTCTAGTGATGACCCATGGCTTACTTCCTGTAAGAGCCGACAGAGCAGCGGCTCTTAAAGAAACACTGAATTTTCGCTCATTGGAGCTGTGCATCTCGGATCAACAGAAATGCATAGGGGGCGTGTCCTTGACATGGCGGCGTGAGGACGCTGGTTTACAGAGCTCCCGCGCCTACAGCTAATTTTCTTCAAATCCCGCGGACCCCGCTTACCCAGGATGGCCCCTAAGAAGAGACCGGGTGCTGGGCCCGCTCCTGCCTCCCTGGTGGCAAGTCTGAGGCCCCAGGGAAGCTTAAAGTTTCTGACGGCGGCAGGACCCGAGCCTCCACTGTCGGCCCGAAGCAAGATGGCGCCGGCAAGCCCGCGGCGTCCTCCAGCAGGGGATCTCCCAGGAACTGCTCGGCACTCCCCTACAGCTCGTGACGCAGCACGCGAGATCAGCACTGGTGAGCAACGGGGGTATAGAGTCGGCGGTGAGACCACAGGGAGCGGGCCCAGGCATGGAGGGCTGGAGGAGGGGGGGAGCAGCGCAGCCTGCCTCACAGCATGCAGCTGTAGATGGAGCAGGGACCCCGGGCAAGGAGGGAGCACTAGACCCGGGTGTACCTGCCAAACTCCACCCCCAGGGCACACAAAATCTTTATCTTTATCACATACCCTGCCCTCTGGCCCTCCACAGGAGGACACACAAGCCCCGAGAGAGCTCATCCTGGCCCTCCCCAGCAAGAAAGACCTGGAGGATGTGGTAGCCAGAATTGAATCTTCCCAGCAGATGGCACTATCCACCCTAAGGGACGAGATGGTAGTGTTGGAGGACAGAATTGAGGCTACGGAAAAGGCTCAGGAGTCCCTGGAGAGTAGAATGGAGAGGATTGAAAGAGACTGTGAATCTTCCAATGCTCGTGTCAGAGATCTTGCCCTGCTTCTGGACGACCAGGAGAACAGAAGCAGAAGAAACAATATCAGGCTGAAGGGTATACCTGAGGACTGGCCCCAGGATCTCCTGCGCACTAATGTCCTAACCATCTTCAATCGGGTCACTGACCGACCTCCGGAGGCTACCTACCTCTTTGATAGAATTCACAGAGTCGCAAGGCCGGGCCCCAGATCTGCCTCCTCCTCTAGGGATGTGTTATGTCGCTTGCATTATTATGGAGACAGAGAAAGGATCCTATAGGGAGCTTGGGCACATGGTCTGGTGGAGCTGGATGGGGTCATGATGAAGCTTTTTCCAGATGTCTCCAGCCGTACATTATACATGAGACGCCTGCTTCACCCTCTCTTGCTCAGCATCAAAGAAGCACATGCCTCATATAGATGGGGCCACCCCTTTCACTTGATTGTACGCAAGGGGGACTCTGTGTTCTTGTTAAGGAGGCACTCGGAGCTTCCGGATCTCTTTGCCTTCCTGAGAATACCAGACTGTTCAATTCCGGATTGGATGGAGTGGGAACCCCAGGCACCCATGGGGCAGCGGAGGAGGAGTGTTGCCCGTCGTACCCAGGGTGGGGAAACTTGAGGGGCAAGGCACACAGCGGGAGTTACCGGGTTGGGGCGAGCCTCCGGAGGAGGTGCTGTTGGCGTGAGACGGAGTTAAGGAGCTGGGAGTGGGGAGGTTCGTCCACGCCTCCACGTCCTCGAAGCAAGTGCCCTAGCCATGAAACCAGGATGATCGGACACAGTATATTGACATATATATGAACACAGTGTATTGCCTTAAGTATATGCAAATTTCATTTTTATGGTAATGGCTTGCGGGGGTGGGGGGGTAATGCTCCCCTTTATTTTGCTTGTCCTGGGAGGGGGGGTTCGGGAGAGGATAGTTGGTTGACCCTCCCCGGTTGTTAGGGAATGGGGCCACCTAGTATCAATAAGTGGGGCACGGGCCAGCGCTCTGGCCGCGTGTCAGTTCTTGTCCCTACTTTTTCCTAAGGAGTCCCTGGGCTGGTTCCCAGTATTGCGTGCGGCAGTCTTGCTGCTTTTCCACTTTCTTGTGCTCTTTTCTGAACTTTCTTTTTTCTTTCTCACTTTCTCCTTCTAAAGGTTCTCCACTTCTCCCCTTCTCTCTAATATACCTTCTCCCCTCTCTCCCTCCCCACCGACCTCCCCCCAATCTCTCTTTTTCTTTCCCCCTCCCTAATTGTCTTTTTGAGGTCTCGCGACGGAGAATGGCGAAGCAGAGGCAGGCTACACTACGGGTGGGCTCCTTAAACGTTAAGGGCCTCCATAGTCCGGAGAAACGGTCTATCCTTTTGAACTTACTGTGGAAAAATCGAGTCCAGGTCGCTTTCCTTCAAGAAACACACTACTGTGAAGCCAAACCCTATAAACTCTCAGACAGAAGGTACTCCGTAGTGCACCACTCACCCTCCCCTGATCCTAGATCTCGGGGCACGAGCATCATATTATCCAGCACGCTCCCTTGGGAATTGTTAGATTCTCTGTCAGACGATCAGAGAAGGCTTCTGATGCTCAAGGGCCATATTGCAACTCAGACATTTACATTTGCGGCAGTCTACTTACCTAATGCGGGTCAATGCCCCACCTTGCTGCGATACCTTGAGCAGATAGAGGAATTCACTGAGGGCACTTTGGTTCTTGGGGGGGACTTTAATATTGCGTTGGAGCCGGCAAGAGACAGTTCAAAAGGGGTGTCCAGCCTGCCACACTTGACGTTGCGGCGGATGAGACGGGGATTACATGATCACCAATTGGTGGACACTTGGCGATTGATGCATCCATTAGATAAAGACTTCTTTTATTCTGCTGTCCATAACTGTTACTCCAGGTTGGACCTCTTTTTTTCTCAAACCACATGGGGACTTACATTCTCTGGTGGATGCTTCAATTGAGTGCATATCATTTTCTGATCACGCCCTGATTACAATCACTCTGTCTCTTGGATGCCCCATCGAGAGGAAGAGTCAGTGGATTCTGAACACCTCACTACTTAATGAGCCTGTGACAATGCAGGAAGTGAGGGAGGTTTTGACTGAATATTTTGACCGTAATGGAGGGGAGGAGATGTCTCCCAACATTGTGTGGGAAGCTCACAAATGTGTTGTGAGGGGACTGTTCATCAAACATGGAGCCTGGTTGAAAAGGGAACGGGAGGCGGCGGCTACATCCCTCCTGGCAGACATAAGAGAGCTGGAAGCGGTACATAAGGGGTCTCTGGATGGGGAAGTGGGTGCCAACTTGGCTAGGAAGAAGGAGGAATTACGGTCTTTATTATACCATAAGGCTAAGGAAGCACTGGCTAAGTGTAGGTGACACTTTTACGAATTTGGCAATAAAAGTGGCAGGACCCTGGAGAGAGCCTTGCGGACACAACGAGCGAGGGGCTATGTCCCTAGAGTACACACTCCTGGGGATAGGTGGGCTACCTTACCGAAGGATATAGCCTCCGCTTTTAAAGATTTCTATTCCTCCCTCTACTCAATAGATGAGGGGCGGTCTGAGAGGGCCAGGATGGAAATGCGCCAATGGATCCGGATGTACATTTCGGACTCGGGCTTGAAACATCTCCAACCCGAGGACGTGGCCGCCTTGGAAAGACCTATCTCGGAGGAGGATTATTGGGCAGCGATTAAAAACTCTCCCTCTGGTAGGTCCCCCGGCCCAGATGGGTTCCCCTTGCTTTATTACAAAAAGATGAACTCCCTACTGCTCTCCCCATTTCTTTCAGCCTTTAATAATATCCCACTTTCCGAAAAGGCCCCCTTGCCGAGGGACTCTTTGGCTGCTAACATAGTAGTTATCCCCAAAGAGGGTAAAGACCCTACCTCCTGTTCCAGCTACCGACCCATTTCCCTTCTTAACACAGATTTGAAGCACTTTACCAAAATTCTTTCAGATAGACTCTCTCCTCTGCTGGGGGGGATCGTTCACCCTGACCAGGCTGGGTTCATGATGGGAAGGGAAGCGAGAGGCAACACCACTAAGGCGTTGAACTTAATACACAAGGCTACATCTGATGGGTTGCCTTTGATGCCCCTGTCGACCGACGTAGAAAAAGTGTTCGACAGAGTTAATTGGGTATATATGGAAGAGGTTCTACGGGCGGTGGGACTGGGGAGGATGATGCTCAAGTGGATATGCTCATTGTACAGTAATCCCTCGGCCGCGGTTAGGGTGAACGGTCTTTTCTCAGATAGCTTCCCCATTCTTAATGGTACCAGGCAGGGCTGCCCTCTCTCGCCCTTGATCTTCATTCTGACTGTGGAACCTCTGCTTAGCCGAATTAGAGGTAACATTAACATCTCTGGCCCTAAAGCCGCTGACTCCACCTACAAAATCGCAGCGTATGCTGATGACTTACTTTTCTTTTTAACTAACCCTCGGGGTCTCCCTCCCCAATCTTCTGAGAGAACTAGAAACATACTCCCTCCTCTCTAATTTTAAAATTAATATGTCAAAATTGGAGGCTCTGAATGTATCGCTCCCCCAGGAGCAGGTTATCTCATTGCAATCTGCGTTCGGGTTTAGGTGGGCCAGTCAATCTTTGAAGTACCTAGGGGTCCAGCTGGCCGCGGACAACAGTCAACTATATAAGCTGAATTATCTCCCCCTCCTGCAGTCCATTAGAACAGACTGCGCAAATTAGGGTAGGGGCCTCTTCACTTGGTTTGGGAGATGTGCAATATTGAAGATGAATATATTGCCATGCCTCCTATACCTTTTTCAGTCCCTACCGATCAAGATTCCGAGCTCCTTCTTCAAGGAACTGGCTTCACTACACACCAGATTCATCTGGGCGAATAAGTCGGTGAGACTCTCCCGTTCCCTTTTGTGCAGACCTAAGAGCAGGGGTGGTCTGGGGATGCCAGATATGAAAAAGTATTATTGGGCTACACACATGGTCAGGATTCTGGATTGGTGCCGCCATGCTAGGATAAAGCCGTGGGTCATCCTGGAACAGAGTTTTTCGGACATCCCTCTTCCGGCCGCTACTTGGCGTTCGAGTTTGCCCCCGTCCTCTCTGAGATCTCATCCAACTATTGGCGCTACCTTGGAATGTTGCTCGAGAGGTGAAGTTCGTCGCCTCCTCTTGCCGTTGCCTTCCCCCATGTCACCCATACTGGGCGATCCGGATTTCCGTCCTGGCCTTTCAGACCCTGTTTCGGAGCTGGGTTCAGGATGGTAGATTCAGAGCCTGTCACCAGGGGGGAGAGGGAGATTGGCCATCCCTGTCTGCTCTTAGTGGTCCCCTGCCTTCGGACCCCCTGGGGAGATTGAGGGCTATGCAGTTAAGACATTTTATGTGTTCCTTTCCCTGCTTCACTCGGTACGCCGGGCCTCTTACAAGATTCGAGAAGTTGTGTCTGGGGGAGGGGGCCCTGCGGCACTCACTTTCTCTGACATACGACTTGTTATCGGGCCCCTGGAACTTGCCCCCCCGACCTACTTACTGCAGTGGGAAAGGGACCTAGGGATCGCGCTATCAGACTCGCAGAGAAATAACATCTTACTGTTGGCGCATAAAACTTCAATTAGTTTTAGACAGCTGGAGGCCAATTTCAAATTACTGACTAGATGGTACAGAGTCCCGACTAGACTTCATAGGATGTTCCCCTCAGTTGACCCCATCTGTTGGAGATGTGGCTCAGGGGAGGGTGATTATGTGCAAATCTTCTGGTCCTGCCCTTCTCTACAGCGGTTCTGGTCAGAGGTGGGGGATGTCATTGGACTGGTGACCGGCAAGAAAGTTACATTGGGCCCAGAATTGTTTCTATTACAGTTATCGGAACTTCTGGCCCCTAAGTACAAGCGCTTCTTGCTGAGATTTCTGGTCATGGCTGCCAGGTCTTGCATTCCGCTTGGCTGGAAGTCCACTACACCCCCCACACTGACACAGTGGGCCTCTAGGATGAACAATCTCATGCATATGGAGGACCTGACATCCTCTATCAATGACTGTCAGGACGAATTCCATAGGACTTGGTTTCCCTGGTTGGAGTTCACCTATTCGGCGGATTACACTAGACTGTTCTCTGTTCCGCGGCAGTCGTGAGGCTCCGGAGAAACACCCCCCCTACCGCCTCCTCTCCCCTCCTTCTTCCCCTCTCTGCAATTCCTTCTATCCCTCCCCTCTTTTCTATTTTCCTTTTCTTTCTCTCTTTCTTCACTTTAAGCTTTTTTCTGGCTTTGCTATCTTCTTTCAGCTGTGCATTCTATCTTCTTTTTGTTGGGTTGGTTTATAAAAAGTTTAAAATGGGTCAGACTCGAGCAGGTGCGGGGTCGAGAGCTGTGTTTGCGAGCAGACGGATACCATGCATGTCATTGTGAAATGTTAATTTTTCTATAATGATTATTTGCTGCCCGGTGTGGAGCAGGAGATACCCTGTACTGATTTGAGTTTGGCTTTTAAAATAAAGAATTTTAAAAAAACAGAAATGCATAGGTGACAAGACACCTATAAGCAGAAAAGAGGACCTGTAGATCCGTGCGAGCTGCCCTTTGTAATTTAAGTGCAACGTGCGATTTATTTAATGTGCATAACAACAACAAAACTTTTTCGGTCCGTAGACCTTCCTCAGTAAGCACTGTATACAAAAATAACACAATGATCAATACATGATATCAAAAAAATAATAAAATTGCAGCCAATCTTGGGAGTGCCTTGTATTCTTCTATTGACAAAAGGCCTTGGAACCTGAAGCGCACCCCTACATCTATTATCATCAGCACAGAGGAAGTGCCATTTACTTCTTGTTGTATCTTTGTAATTTAAGTGTCCGTACAGTCTCAGATATGCTGGGGAGACCAACCAAAATATCTGAGACAGTATCAGTAAACACAAGTCGACCATTGCTCTAAGAACACATTGCTGCCCATCTCTGAACACTTAATTACACAATTGAAATATCAGGTTACAGAACACATCCCCTTACCCAGAAGGGGAGGTAAAAGAATTCACAGACTAAAAGAATATGAAGCATACTGGATTCACACATTGCATATATTGGAACCTTTTGGACTCAATAGAGAATATGAAGTGTTCTATTGAAGTTGACAAATGTCATGCGTCTGTTTGATATCCACAGAGAATTTGATGTTATTGTATATAGAGTTCAGTCATTCATGCTATTATACACGGTGTGCACAAATATTAGGCAAGTTGTTTTTTAGAGGATTTTTTGTATTATTGATCAACAACTATGTTCTCAATCAATACAAAAACCTCATAAATATCAAAGCTTAATATTTTTGGAAGTTGGAGGGAGTTTTTTTTAGATTTGGCTATCTTAGGAGGATATCTGTTTGTGCAGGTAACTATTACTGTGCATAATTATTAGGCAACGTAATAAAAACCAAATATAGTTCCATCTCACTTGTTTATTTTCACCAGGTAAACCAATATAACTGCACAAAATGTAGAAATAAACATTTCTGACATGCAAAAACAAAACACCCAAAAATTAGTAACCAATATAGCCACCTTTCTTTATGATGACACTCAACAGCCTACCAACCATAGATTCTGTCAGTTGCTTGATCGGTTTACGATCAACATTGCGTGCAGCAGCCACCACAGCCTCTCAGACACTCTTCCGAGAGGTGTACTGTTTTCCCTCCCTGTAGATCTTACATTTTATGAGGGACCACAGGTTCTCTATTGGGTTCAGATCAGGTTAACATGGGGGCCATGTCATTATTTTTTCATCTTTTAGACCTTTACTGGCCAGCCACGCTGTGGAGTAGTTTAATGCATTTGATGGAGCATTGTATTGCATGAAAATCATGTTTTTCTTGAACGATACCGACTTCTACCTGTACCACTGCTTGAAGAAGTTGTCTTCCAGAAACTGGCAGTAGGTCTCGGAGTTGAGCATCACTCCATCCTCAACCCGAAAAGGTCCCACAAGTTCATCTTTCATGATACCAGCCCATACCAGTACCCCACCTCCACCTTGCTGGCGTTTGAGTCGGAGTCGAGATCTCTGCTCTTTACTGATCCAGCCTCTGGCCCATCAAGAATCACTCTCATTTCATCAGTCCATAAAACTTTTGAAAAATTAGTCTTAAGATATTTCTTTGCCCAGTCTTCACGTTTTATCTTATGTTTCTTGTTGAAAGGTGGTCGTTTTTCAGCCTTCCTTACCTTGGCCATGTCCCTGAGTATGGCATACCTTGTGCTTTTTGATACTTCAGTAACGTTGCAGCCCTGAAATATGGCCAAACTGGTGGCAAATAGCATCTTGGCAGCTTAACGCTTGATTTTTCTCAATTCATGGGCAGTTATTTTGTGCCTTTTTTTGCCCAACACGCTTCTTGCGACCCTGTTGGCTATTTGCCATGAAACGCTTGATTGTTCACTGATCACGCTTCAAAAGTTCGGCAATTTCAAGACTGCTGCATCCCTCTGCAAGACATCTCACAATTTTGGACTTTTCAGAGCCCGTCAAATCTCTTTTCTATCCCATTTTGTCCAAAGGAAAGGAAGTTGCCTAATAATTAAGCACACCTTATATAGGGTGTTGATGTCATTAAACCACACCTCTCCTCATTACAGAGATGCACATCACCTGATTTAGTTAATTGGTAGTTGGCTCTCAAGACTACACAGCTTGGAGTAGGACAACATGTATAAAAATCATCATATGACCAAAATACTCATTTGCCTAATAATTCTGCGCATATATATATATATATATATATATATATATATATATATATATATATATATATATATATATATATATATATGGATTTTATCATGTTTTAAACAGATTCAATAAAAGATGTGAATTTTATTTGCGGATGTCGGATACAAGTCTTTTTGGCTCTTGCACAGTGGCCCTAAGCTGTCATTGTGCGCTCCTGCTTATACCTAAAGGCATATACCTTATATTATATGCAGTTCATACATGTTGCACATGGCATCAGATAATTTTCTTAAACGCTTTAATTCTAGCCTTGTATACGAATAATCAAATGGCTCATTAAACAATTTTTGCAAATATAACTGCATTCTGCATATGCACTGGAGATCAAAATTAGAGAACAAAGTATGATCACTTGCTTTTTCAGAAATAATGTAACCTACATTGATTAACAGTTAAAGTTTTTTTGTAAGGGGTACACCATACCACTAGAACAGTGTTTTACAAAAGATCTGTAGTTTATTATTATTATTTATTATTATAGCGCCATTTATTCCATGGCGCTTTATAAGTGAAAGCGGGTATACGAACAACAATTATTAACAATACAAAACAGACTGGTATAGGAGCAGAGAGGACCCTGCCCGTGAGGGCTCACAGTCTACAGGGAATGGGTGATGGTACAATAGGTGAGAACAGAGCTGGTTGCGCAGTGGTGTACTGGACTGACTTATTGTAGGTTGTTGGCTTGTTGTAAGAGATGGGTCTTCAGGTTCCTCTTGAAGCTTTCCACGGTAGGGGAGAGTCTGATTTGCTGAGGTAAAGCATTGCAGAGTATGGGGGAAGCACAGGAGAAATCTTGTAGGGCGAGGAGTGTGGGTGAAGTGAAGGCCACCGTAGCATAGTGCCGCAGGGGAGGCAGTGTTGGATGGTGTCAGCCATGTTTCAGTGATGCCCAGAAGGGATAGGTTGCTAGAGGTAAAGAGATCGTGTATGATGTGCAGTTTGTTACAGACCGAACGGGCATTCCACAGCGCGCAAGAGAGAGTGGGCGGCGGAGTGGGTGAGAGGGGAATGGGTTTTATATTGGAGAGGTTGCGGTAGTTACTAGTAAGTGTTGAGCGAAAGGGGGGTGGTAGAGAGGAGTGTCCCATCTGGGGAGGTCCAGGATTGGGAGATATGTCACCGGCAGTGAGGAGAAGTAGAGAAAGGGAGAGCAGGTGGGAGAAGGAGAGTGCACGGCATGGTCTGCGTGTTATTAAGAGAGACCTGAGATTTAGGAGCAGATCAGCAGATGAGGACAGGTGGGGAGGTAAAAGGGAAGGGGAGATGAATATTTGTTAGGAGAGTGCAGGGGTTTGGGGATAGCGAAGGAGAGTGAGGAGGAGTGGAGCAAAGACTGTGAGGGCATAGGTGAACATGGTGAGTTTAAGGTTTACAAATGGGAATATGAAAAAGTGTAGAGGAAAAAAATGCAAGCGACAGACACACAGTTATAGAGGTAACGTTCACCTTCTGGTCACTTCTGGGACATTTCTGGAATATTTCTGATTGCCCACTTAGAAAATCCCACTTATGAAATCACACAGATCATGGTCATAACAGACCTGTGCCAACAAATTTATACAACTCTAGAGGCCTAGAAAATGACTCAGGTGTGAGCAGAGGGGAGGGGGATAGAGGAAGAGAGCTCTGAGAAACACACCAGGGGTGAATTAGTAAGTACAAACTAAGATAAACATTTGGACTACTTCACAGCTAGAAAAACGAACTACTTAAGATGCAGAAGAAATAGGCAAGTGTGAACAAAGAACAAAGAGTTAGAAGAATATGAAATTCAGATGGGGATGGCAGTGGTTGGAGCAGTATCACATACCAGAAGAAATAACATACAGGAAAGGATAAACTTCAATTGGGGATGGCAGTGGTTGGAGCAGTATCACATACTTATGGACCACCCCTGTAATCTGTGAGGTCCAGCATCAGTCTCCTGTGGGCCCATCATACTGTTATACTCTGTATATATGTAGGTGAGTTATGGGCCCATCATACTGTGTATAGTGGAGCATTGGGGCCCATCGTACAGCGTATAGCGGAGCTGTGGGGACATCATACTGTGTATAGGGTGATCTGTGGTCCCATCATACTGCGTGTAGGGGAGCTGTGGGCCCATCATATTGGGTGCAGGGGAGTTGTGGGCCCATCATCTTGGGTGCCGGGGGGTTGTGGTCCCATGATACGGTGTGTAGGGGGGCTGTGGTCCCATTATACGGTGTGTAGGGGGGCTGTGGTCCCATCATATGGCGTGTAGGGGGGCTGTGGTCCCATCATACGGTATGTATGTAGGGGGCTGTGGTCCCATCATATGGTGTGTAGGGTAGCTGTACTTGGGAGACTCAGGAGATCTTGTTAAATGGACACTTAAGAAGCAATTGTTACTGGGGCACTCAGGGTATTGTGAACATCCCAGGCACACAGGAGGCATTATTACTTTGTAGGAGCAAAATGTGGACACTTTTCTAGAGCACTTGCCAAGGCAACAATATTTTCCAGGGGACAATTTTACCATGTAGAGGGTACAAAGGAGGCATTATTACCATGTAAGGGGCACAGTGGTGGCATTACTATGTGGGGCTTTCTGTTTTTGTGCCACAGAGCAGGTACAGTAATAGAGCCACATATGGCAGCAATGGCTCAGTATTGGGGTATCAGGAGGATGAGGCGTTTGTGCAGGTCGGGAATAAACGAGAATGGTGCTGAAAATGTGAGATGTCCGATGGGTCTTTGTTGTAATCTCTGCAGACAAGCTCTGGCTGGAGAAGTCATGTCAGTCTGGGCCAGATGGAAAAGACGAGAAAAGTGAAAGGGTCCATCAGAAAAAACATTAGCTGTAAGCCACTATCTGTAACTGTACTGTTATCTCTTACATGTACTGCAGGACTGATAGCTTCCACTATATGATCACCATATGGCGGTAATATAAGTGTTGGCCTTTGTGTAGATATATTTTAGTAACAGCGTGGTCATGTGCTGAGGTTCCTGTATACTCACTGTTAAGGTGCACTCTCATAGTTGTTACCTGGTTAGGGGCCCATTCAAATGTTTCGCTCCCCTAAACTGAACCACTAGCTACATCTCTGATTTGGCTGCTTCTTACAGGACCTTAGTCATGTGAGCTACAGTAGTCAGTACATGACCCTGTGATACCATGACAACTAATCGGATCGACGTCATCACGTCACATGGCTTTCGGTGTCAGACTGTAAGTAAAGTTTTAGAGCGATCGCAATTACAATGGCGCTGTACAAATCAGCTGACATGTGCGCTGATCGCCGCAGGCTGCTTACAGCAGCCAGTGGGGATTAACACTATGACCGCTAGGATGTAATATTACCGCCCACTGTTGTTAAGGGGTTAAAATACATCCACAGATGTGTTTCTAATCATCTCAGACATAACATCATTACATGGGCTTGTTCCATATTGTATATGTAAACATTTGACTTTGCAGAAAGTAATAAAAATGCCTTAAAACAATCTGACAATAACATAAGGTGGAAAGAGTATCAGAGCTATAAATGACCTACTGAGTAGTAGATACTTGGGAGATCCGATGCTCAAGTGTTGCGTCAATCCCCCCTCTAAACACACACACATCTTGGATTAGCCCTCAGCTAACCCCTATATATAGGGTGAGCCCACACATAGCACTCCTAAATACAGGAAAGAAAATTGAATTGAAACTTCAATTCACCATTTAAAGATAATCAACAGGAAAACAGTATCCACGACGCTGGATGGATGAAAAGTTCCGCAAACATGAGATCCAAAGGCAAAGGTATCCAGCATAACATCCAGGTAAGTTTCTTAAAAATTTATTTCACATCTTTTAAAATATTGATATGTACAAAAAACATTGGCGGAACCAGTCCCAGAATCACAGTTTAATCATGATTAAGATCTCTATTGACTTCTGGTTCCTGTGCTCACATGGAAGGCAGCCTGTGAGGAGAGCTCCTGCTTCATTATTAAGACCCCTGCAGTCCCAGCACACATACCAGCTGATAAGAGGTCAGAAACAGGAGATAAGATAGTGTGCATGCCCCTCAGACATAATGGAAAGGTATGTGCACAAAAACAGGACTACAGGAGGGAGATCCCACCTAGCCCAAAGAAGCAGCCTTACTAAAATGGCTCCGGAGGTGACCAGGTCCAGGAAAAGCAATAAACCTGGTAATCAGCTTAGGCTGGTTTCACACATCCGTTTTTTGCCCTCAGGCACAATCCGGCTTGTACCTAAAGCAACGGATCCGTCGCAGAATGTGTAAAAACTGGTGCAATGGATCCAACTGGTGCAATGGATCCAGCAAAAAACTGATTTGTTGTTTTGTTTTTTTTCTTTTTGCCAAGAGAGAGAGAGATCCCATCATCTCCACACACACGCAGGCACTACCGGCCCCATCATCACCGCACACACCCCGGCACTACCGGCCCCATCATCACCGCATACACCCCGACACTACCGCCCCCATCATCACCGCCCCATCATCATCGCACACACGCAGGAACTACCGCACCCATCATCACCACACACACCCCGGCACTACTGCTCCGATCATCACCACACACATCCCGGCACTACCGCACCCATCATCACCGCACACACCCCGGCACTACTGCTCCGATAATCACCACACACACCCCGGCACTACCGCATCCATTACCACCTCACACCCCCCAGTACTACCGCCCCCATCATCACCGCACACACCCTGGCACTACCGCCATCATCACCGCACACACCAGCACTACCGCACGCATGCATCATCATTGCACACGCCGGCACTAGCGCCCCCATCATCACCGCACACACTGGCACTACCGCCCCATCATCACCGCACACACGAAAACACTACAGCACCCATCATCACCGCACCCACCCCGGCACTACCTGAGTGACATTACCGCTGACAACGCGACTCACTTTAGTTGCTGTAAAGAGCTCACGGGAGAGGCGGTGTTCTACTGCCGCTCCTGTCAGCTTCCGATGTAGCAGAGCTGAAAGCGTTGTGGGACTTCATGTGGATTACGTCGGACCTGGAGGGGATTTTGGGGGTTACTAAAGTGGTGAAAGAGGGTGTTTTTTGTCTTTTATTTCAAATAAAAATATTTTTGGGGTTTGTGTTTATTAACTCTCATTATAGATTAATCATTGGGGGTGTCTGATAGACGCCTGCCATGATTAACCTAAGACTTATTGGCAGCTATGGGCTGCCATTAACTCCTTATTACCACGATTGCCACCGCACCAGGGCAATTCGGGATGAGCCGGGTAGAGTCCCGGGACCGTCGCATCTAATGGATGCGGCAATTCTGGGTGGCTGCTGGCTGATATTTTTAGGCTGGGGGGCTCCCCATACTATGGGGCTCCCCATCCTGAGAATACCAGCCTTCAGACGTGTAGCTTTACCTTGGCTATATCAAAATTGGGGGGGAGACCCCACGTCGTCTTTTTTTTAATTATTAATTTATTTATTTTACTGCACTATATAGACCCATCTATGTCTATATTTGCTATATACATTCTCAGGTATAGAGCCCCGGATCCCATGTAACTTGTGGATACCACTCACTTTTTTCTGCCATGTGCAAATGAGCTAAGGTAGGAGGTTCCCCAACCCCTTTTTGTGTCCATTATGACCTTTCATAGGTAAAAGAATATTTTTCCCCCCCATGTCTTTTCCTTAGAGTTGAACCAGATTCTCTGACATCCACACATTATACGGCTAGCAACCTGCCACACAGCACCCCTGCCTAAGAATATTTTGACATCCTGCCACTCATATACGGGTACCAGAACCAGGTGTATAGTTTCATTTTATACCCAGTTAATGACTGTATTTCATTACTAATTATGGATATTTTTCACTAGATTGGTCTCACGCTCTCACAGAGCCGAGCATTACTCATGTACCGCAGAGTATCCCTATAGATATATCCTAAAATATTGATGGGACCCCGTCATTGTCTCAGGAATTTACAAGTCCATCCACCAATAGGTATAATGCACTCTCACATGACGTTTTTTCCAAGTTTACGATACCATTATCCCAACAGCTCATTCTTCTTTCTTTGTCCTTTTCCATATCTATCACAGACAAATAACGGGTTCACACGACTTACTGTCTCTACCAGTACCGTCATTTTGTCCTTTTGCCCCTCTGGGAATCATTACTCAACCAGGTGAGTCCCAGGACGTTGCACCACACATTCCTCCCCCACATGACTTACCTTGACACATCCCCTCTTCTAGGTGACCTTCAATACTGTGTCTTATTTACACGACCAATGGTTTCTTCTCCTTATTTCTCACGTCACATGACCCTTATTAATATTTCTTTTTGTATTAAAACGTTGCTACATGCAAAATGTTCACTTATAAGTGTACTGATCAATTTTATGTTGTTATGTTTATCTTGTAAATATGTCTAGTCAGTCTGTCCGACCAGATGAAGGCCGAGACGATGGCCGAAACGTTGTCATAGGCGGACTTTCTGCAACTGTATCATCTTTTTTCAATAAAAATTCAAAAGAGACATTCACCCTTCTTTTATGTGTGATTGCAATTGGGAAATAAACGGTGTGCCGGAGTTACTTCACCTCTACTAGATAATTTTTCTCCTGAGCACCTGTGACAGGTGACGCTAGGTCCATTTTGTTCTCATTCACGGCTGTATTCACTGTCCCCCACGCATCTTCATCAGCGCGTGGGCCAGTGAATAAGTATGGTATACTCACCCATCACCGTTCCCCTGCAGCATTGCGATCTCCTCCTGTCTGCCGGCCAGCTGATCTGTGTAGAGCGCGGTGAGCACAGCAATGACGTCATCGCTGTGCGCAGCGCTAGTCTCTACACAGGTCAGCTGACAGGAGGACATCGCGATGCTGCAGAGGAACGGCTCCACACAGCTCAGAGGCGCTGCTGCTGAGACAGAGAGGAAGATGAGCGATGCTGCTGGAGGGAGGAAAGATGAGTATAAACGTTTATTTTTTCTGTGCCACAGGAAGCAGGCTATATAGCAGGATGAGGGCATATACCAGGATGGGGGTATATTATGAGCAGGATGGGGGTATATAACAGAATGGGGGTATATGAACTGGATGGGGGTATATAGCAGGATGTGGGTATATAGCAGGATGGGGCAATATAGCAGGATGGGGCAATATAGCAGGATGGGGCAATATAGCAGGATGGGGCAATATAGCAGGATGGGGCTATATAGCAGGATGGGGGTATATAGCAGGATGGGGGTATATAGCAGGATGGGGGTATATAGCAGGATGGGGGTATTTAGCAGGATGGAAGTATTTATCAGGATGAGGGTATAAAGCAGGATGGGGGCTATACCAGGATAAGGGACATATATACAATGATGGGGATCATATACAAGGCAGGAGGATCATTGCCAGGATGGGGTACCTTAGGAGAGAATGTGGGGACATTACCCCCATAACAGTGTCAGCAGCAGATCCTCGCCCCATAACAGTGTGTCATGACCCCATTTTTTGCTTAAAATTTTATTTTCCTATTTTTCTCCTCTAAAACCAGTCTCATGGTCCGGTGTGTCTTCTAGTCCGAAAAATACGGTGTGTTCAGATATTCTTTTTTTTTTTTTTTTTTTTATTTGGGGGTCGTGTACCCTACATGAGGCAAATTGCATTGAGTTCACTCAAGACAATAAATAAATATCACAATTTATGAATGATTTTACAACTAATTTAAAACCATCAGGTAATAAAATCTTCTTTTTTCACCAAACAGACAAATGCCGCATGACTTTCCAAACAAATGAAAAGTGAGGGGGTGACAAACAGTTTATGGACAGGAGTGGTTTCAGGAGCTTGTTCTTGGGTATTATGGACCTCTTCTATCAAATCTAAGTAAACAGATGACATAATAATGCCTTTAGCTAAAATATGCACCGGTTCAGAGTTTTCAGACTGAGAGGGACAGAAGCTACGGGAAAGTGCATCAGCTCTGGTGTTCTTGGTACCGGGCCGGAATGTTACCACAAAATCAAATCTGGAGAAGAACAATGCCCACCTAGCTTGCCTAGGATTGAGTCTCTTAGCAGATTCCAGATAAGTGAGGTTCTTATGGTCTGTGATGACTGTGACCTTATGTTTGGCGCCTTCGAGGAAGTGGCGACATTCCTCGAAGGCCCATTTAATTGCCAACAGCTCACGATTACCAATGTCATAAATTCGCTCTGTGGGAGAAAACTTGCAGGAAAAAAAAAGGCACAAAGACGAAGCTGAGTGAGAGACGGAGTACCTTGTGAGAGCACCCCTCCCACTCCAACCTCGGATGCATCGACTTCCACAATAAACGGATGCAAAAGGTCAGGCTGAACCAGAATCGGGTCTGAGGAGAAACATTCTTTTAATTTTGAGAAGGCATGGATCGCCTCTGGATTCCAATTAACCACATCAGCCCCCTTTTTAGTCAAATCGGTGAGGGGTTTGGCAATTTTGGAAAAATATCTAAGAAATTTGCGGTAATAATTAGCAAACCGAAGGAAACGCTGCAAGGCCTTCAGAGACTTGGGTTGTACCCACTCCTTAATCGGTTGAAGCTTAGAGGGATCCATGCGGAAGCCTTCTACAGACAAAATATAACCCAGGAAATTAACCTCTGCCTCAAAAAAACCACATTTCTCATATTTAGCAAATGGAAAGTTCTCCCTGAGTCTCTGGAGTACAGTGCGTACATGTTGGACATGTGACGTAGCATTAGGAGAATAAATCAGGATGTCATCCAGAGAGACCACCACATATTGACCACAAATATCTCTGAAAATGTCATTAACAAAGTTCTGGAACAAAGCCGGCACATTACTTAATCCAAAAGGCATTACCAGGTACTCATAGTGTCGCTCTGGAGTGTTAAATGCAGTTTTCCACTCATCTTCTCTGATGCGGATTAGGTTATATGCTCCCCTGAGATCCAGCTTGGTGAACCACCGGGCTCCTATGAGCTGGTTAAACAGATCGGGGATGAGTGGCAGAGGGTACTGATTCTTTACAGTAATAGCATTAAGTTCACGGTAGCCAATACAAGGTCTGAGGCAACCATCTTTCTTATCAACGAAAAAGAATCCAGCGCCGACTGGTGACCTGGATGGTCTGATGAACCCTCTCTGCAGACTGTCTGCTATATAATCTTTCATGGCCTGACGCTCCGGATCAGAAAGATTATACACTTTACACTTGGGGAGACGGGAATTGGGGACCAAATCTATGGGGCAGTCATAATCTCTGTGCAGAGGTAATTTTTCAGATTCAGATACAGAAAAGACAGCAAAATCCCTGAATGCATGAGGTATGAAGATAGGTTCAGCTCTAGTCAGGTTAACAGATAATGACATACACGTCTCCTGACACTCAGGGCTCCAGTGCACAATCTCACCCTGGTGCCAGTCTATGACTGGGTTATGTTGCGCAGCCATGGCATGCCCAATACCACTGCTGACATCAAATTCTCAAGAACAAAAAATGACACTGATTCTACACGCAGAGCACCAACAAGCATGGAGATCTCTGGAGTTACAAAAGTAACCATACCCTGAGTGAGAGGGGTGCTATCAGTAGCAGATATTCTAATAGGTGCATTTAACTTTAGCAAAGTCAAACCCAGCTCTTTTGCTACAATTGTGTCTATAAAATTAGAAGCAGAGCCACAATCAACAAAGGCATACAGCCGTACAGATTTTCCCTGGTGAGACAATGAAACATGTAACATTAACCTCACAGGGTCTGCAGGAAGTACCTGAGCGGGTATCCTGGGGTCCGCTCAGGTGGTGCTGCTGCCTTGGAAGCGATTGCCTCTCTGATCCAGGCACTCCATGTTTGGCTCCACAACGTGATCTGCTCCCTTGCAGTCGACGGGACTCTGGACATGCTGAGATAGGTGCTGCAGCAGGGGCTTGGACCTGAGATCCTGCACTTGCTGTGTAGGCCAGAAAGGGTGTGCACCTGATTTAGCACAGCATGGAGAGAATCCGTTCTTTTTTTTTTCTCTCTCCTAGTTAGATGGGCCAGAGATAAGGTAACGCCTGCCTGGATCCACAGACTCAGATGGGCTGTAAAGGGGAGGCTAGAGGGAAGCCACTCACCAAGCAGGACCCCCAGAACCCTGAAACCCTTTAACCCCTTATACAGGGATTTGGAATTACACAGGGCCCTAGAGATCACTACCTGTGGAAGGCTGCAGTGCGATGAGAGTAGTAGTCAGGAAGGGTCAAACCAGGAATTGCGGAACAGGGACAGAATCGGCAGGCAATGACGTAGTCCGCAAACGTAGCAGAGGTCAAATCCGGATCGGGTAACGAGGTACAAAAACAGTAGGCAGGAGGGTAGTCAGAAAACACACAGAAGTCAACACACAGGAATCACCAAACAGAATAGGACGTAACAGGAGCTAGGAAAATCAGAACTATCTCTGGCAGTGGTCATGTGACAGGAGGAGGAAAAAAGAAGGGTGTGGTGTCTTCCCATTGGCTGTAGCTGAACGCTGGCAGGCAACTTCAGCTGGAAGACACATGCCACCCACAGTCAGCCAGCGGTACTACAAATCCCAAGCTAACCCAGCCCAGTGGATGATCGGAGCCTGCACCCACCGGTGCCGCTGGCATCGACTCCTCTCCCATCACCAGCATCATCCGGCAGGAACACGGCATCGCCTGGCGATCGGAGCAGATCTGATGAGGGGGGGCTGGAAGTATACAGATCTGGTTGGGGGCTGGGGGCATACAGATCTGGTGGGGGGTTGGGGGCATACAGATCTGGTGGGGGGATTGGGGGCATACAGATCTGGTGGAGGGGCTGGGGGCATACAGATCTGGTGGGGGGGGGCTGGGGGCATAGAGATTTGGTGGGGGAGCTGGGGGGCATAGAGATCTGATGAGGGGGGCTGGAAGTATACAGATCTGGTGAGGGGGCTGGGGGTATACAGATCTGGTGGAAGGGCTGGGAGCATACAGATCTGGTGGGGTGGCTGGAGGCATACAGATCTGAAAAGGGGGGCTGGGTGTACACAGATCTGGTCAGGGGGCTGAGGGCATACAGATCTGATGGGAGGGCTGGAGGTATACAGATCTGGTGTGGGGGCTGGGGGTATACAGATCTGGTGGGGGGGCTGGGGTATACAGATCTGGTGGGGGGCTGGGGGCATACAGATCTGGTGGGGAACTGGGGGCATACAGATCTGGTGGGGGGGGCTGAGAATATACAGATCTGGTGGGGGGCATACAGATCTGGTGGGGGGTTGGGGGCATACAGATCTGGTGGGGGGGCTGGGGGCATACAGATCTGATAAGGGGGCTGGAGGTATACAGATTTGGTGGGGGGCTGGGGTCATACAGATCTGGTGCGGGGAGCTGGGGGCATACAAATCTGGTGGGGCTGGGGGCATACAGATCTGGTGGGGGCTCAAGACATACAGATCTGGTGGAGAGGGGCTGGGACCATACAGTTCTGGTGGGAGGCTGGGGGTAAACAGATCTGGTGGGGTGGCTGAAGGCATACAGATCTGATGGGGGGGCTGAAGGCATACAGATCTGGTAGGGGCCTCGGGGCATAAAGATCTGGTAAGTGGGCTGGGGGCATACAGGATCTGGTGGGGGGGCTGGAGGCATACAGATCTGATGAGGGGGGCTGGGGGCATACAGATCTGGTGGGGGGGCTGGGGGCATACAGATCTGGTGGGGGGGCTGGGGGCATACAGATCTGGTGGGGGGCTTGGGGCATACAGATCTGGTGGGGGGCTGGAGACATACAGATCTGATGAGGGGGCTGGAGGTATACAGATCTGGTGGGGGGGCTGGGGGTATACAGATCTGGTGGGGGGGCTGGGGGTATACAGATCTGGTGGGGGGCTGGGGGTATACAGATCTGGTGGGGGGGCTGGGGGTATACAGATCTGGTAGGGGGGCTGGAGACATACAGATCTGATGAGGGGGCTGGAGGTATACAGATCTGGTGGGGGCTGCAGGCATACAGATCTGGTGGGGGAGCTGGGGGCATACAGATCTGGTGGAGAGCTGGGGGTGTACAGATCTGGTAGGGGGGCTGGGGGCATACAGATTTGGTGGGGGTCTGGGGGCATACAGATCTGATGAAGGGAGCTGGGGGTATACAGATCTGATAGGGGGGCTGGAGGCACACAGATCTGATGGGGGGCTAGAGGTTTACAGATCTGGCTGGGGTATACAGATCTGATGAGGGGGGTTGGGAGCATACAGATCTGGTGGGGGGCATACGATCTGGTGGGGGGGCTGGGGGCATACAGATCTGGTGGGGGGCTGGGGGTATACAGATCTAGTGGGGGGCTGGGGGTATACAGATCTGGTGGGGGGCTGGGGGCATACAGATCTGGTGGGGAACTGGGGGCATACAGCTCTGGTGGGGGGTTGAGGGCATACAGATCTGGTTGGGGGGTTGGGAGCATACAGATTTGGTGGGGGTCTGGGGGCATACAGATCTGATGAAGGGAGCTGGGGGTATACAGATCTGATGGGGGGCTGGAGGCACACAGATCTGATGGGGGGCTAGAGGTTTACAGATCTGGCTGGGGTATACAGATCTGATGAGGGGGGTTGGGAGCATACAGATCTGGTGGGGGGCATACGATCTGGTGGGGGGGCTGGGGGCATACAGATCTGGTGGGGGGCTGGGGGTATACAGATCTAGTGGGGGGCTGGGGGTATACAGATCTGGTGGGGGTCTGGGGGCATACAGATCTGATGAAGGGAGCTGGGGGTATACAGATCTGATAGGGGGGCTGGAGGCACACAGATCTGATGGGGGGCTAGAGGTTTACAGATCTGGCTGGGGTATACAGATCTGATGAGGGGGGTTGGGGGCAAACAGATCTGATGACGGGGGCTGGCGTATACAGATATGGTTGGGGGCTGAGGGAATAAAGATCTGGTGGGGAGCTGGGGGTATACAGATCTGGTGGGGGGGGCTGGGGGTATACAGATCTGGTGGGGGGCTGGGGGCATACAGATCTGGTGGGGAACTGGGGGCATACAGCTCTGGTGGGGGTTTGAGGGCATACAGATCTGGTTGGGGGGTTGGGAGCATACAGATCTGGTGGGGGGCATACGATCTGGTGGGGGGGCTGGGGGCATACAGATCTGGTGGGGGGCTGGGGGTATACAGATCTAGTGGGGGGCTGGGGGTATACAGATCTAGTGGGGGGCTGGGAGCATACAGATCTGGTGGGGGGCTGAGGGCATACAGATCTGGTGGGGAGGCTGGGGTCTTACAGATCTGGTGGGGGAGCTGGGGACATACATATCTGATGAGGGGGCTGGAAGTATACAGATTTGGTGGCGGGGTTGGGGGCATACAGATCTGGTGGGGGGGCTGGGGGCATACAGATCTGATGAGGGGGGCTGGGGGTATACAGATCTGGTTGGGGGCTGGGGGTACACAGATCTGATAAAGGGGCTGGAGGTATACAGATCTGGTGGGGGGCTGGGTCATACAGATCTGGTGGGGGCTCGAGGCATACAGATCTGGTGGAGAGGGGCTGGAGGCATACAGATCTGGTGGGGGGGCTGGAGGCATAAAGATCTGGTAGGGGCCTGGGGGCATACAGATCTGGTAAGTGGGCTGGGGGCATACAGGATCTGGTGGGGGGGCTGGGGGCATACAGATCTGATGAGGGGGGCTGGGGTTATACAGATCTGGTTGGGGGGCTGGGGGCATACAGATCTGATGAGGGGGCTGGAGGTATACAGATCTGGTGGGGGCTGGAGGCATATAAATCTGGTGGGGGGGCTGGGGGCATACAGATCTGGTGGGGAGCTGGGGGTGTACAGATCTGGTGGGGGGCAAGAGGCATACAGATCTGGTGGAAGGGGCTGGAGGCATACAGATCTGGTGGGGGGCTGGGGGCATTATGACAAACTCCTTCTGGCCAAATCTGATTGATATACCGTGATTTACGTGACTGTTGTATACCCAGCACACATGCATTCTATACTTAGACTTCAGCAGCAGATGTATTTGTCCGGAGACTGTTTAACCCCTCTAACCCGAATTCATGTATATGAACATAGCACTTTAGTTATGGATCGGGTGTCAACTTGGTAACCTGACATTGACAAGTGAGGGGCATTCAACATCCTCCCGATGGAAATGAGTTCGCTGCATACAAAATAGAAATACACTTTTTTCGCATATGGGCACAGAGACATGCGCTAAATACGGGCTTATAGCATATGTTCACATTGAGAGATATTTATCCAGCCCCAATATCAGCGCTGCTCTGTCTCCACAGCAATCGCGGGTATTCACTATTGAATACAGCCACACTGATACAAAGTAACAAACACACTGCTGTAATAAGTGCCTTTAAAGCCAAGATAATTGCACCTTGCACAGTGTCTTATATCTCCTCATTTGTGTACCATGCACTGTAAAACTTCGTTTTTTATGTGGTTTTAATAACTGTATTGTTATTCTGTGGTTTTTGTACTAATAAAAGCAATTTTTGTATATCAAATATGCGCAATTACTCCCCTTTCTTTAGACATATGTGTATGATGGAGTTAGCATAAGACTTTGTAAAAATGAAAATCTGGATTTATTTATGTTTAGGCATACAGATCTGGAGAGGGGGCTGGGGCATACAGATCTGGTGGGGTGTCTGGGGCATACAGATCTAATGTGGGGGGCTGGGGGTATACAGATCTGATGAGGGGGCTGGAGGTATACAGATCTGGTGGGGGGCTGAGGGTATACAGATCTGGTGGGGGGCTGGAGGCGTACAGATCTGATGAGGGGGCTGGGGGTATACAGATCTGGTGGGGGGCTGGGGGTATACAGATCTGATCAGGGGGCTGGGGGTATACAGATCTGGTGGGGGGCTGGGGGTATACAGATCTGATGAGGGGGCTGGGGGTACACAGATCTGGTGGGGGGCTGGGGGTATACAGATCTGGTGGGGGGCTGGAGGCCTACAGATCTGATGAGGGGGCTGGGGGTATACAGATCTGGTGGGGGGCTGGGGGTATACAGATCTGGTGGGGGGCTGGGGGTATACAGATCTGATGAGGGGGCTCGGGGTATACAGATCTGGTGGGGGGCATAGAGCATACAGATCTGGTGGGTGGGGGGGGGTTGGGGGCATACAGATCTGGTTGGGGGGCTGGGGGCATACAGATCTGGTGGGGGGGGGCTGGGGGCATAGAGATCTGGTAGGGGAGCTGGGGGCATACAGATCTGATGAGGGGGGCTGGAAGTATACAGATCTGGTGAGGGGGTTGAGGGTATACAGATCTGGTTGGGGGCCTGGGGGCATACAGATCTGGTGGAAGGGCTGGGGGCATACAGATCTGGTGGGGGGGCTGGGGGCATACAGATCTGGTGGGGGGGCTGGGGGTATTCAGATCTGATGAGGGGGGGGGGCTGGAGGTATACAGATCTGGTGGGGGGCTGGGGTCATACAGATCTGGTAAAGGGGGCTCGGGTCATACAGATCTGATAAGGGGGGCTGGGGTCATACAGATCTGGTAAGGGAGGCTGGGGGCATACAGATCTGGTAAGGGGGGTTGGGGGCATACAGATCTGGGGGGGCTGGGGGCATACAGATCTGATGAGGGGGGCTGGGGGTATACAGATTGGATGAGGGGGCTGGAGGTATTAAGATCTGGTGGGGGGGCTGGGGGTATACAGATCTGGTGGGGGTCTGGGGGCATACAGATCTGGTGGGGGGGCTGGGGACATACAGATGTGGTGGGGGGCTGAGGGCATACAGATCTGATGAGGGGGGCTGGGGGTATACAGATCTGGTTGGGGGGCTGGATGCATACAGATCTGATAAAGGGGGCTGGAGGTATACAGATCTGGTGGGGGGCTGTGGTCATACAGATCTGGTAAGGGGGCTCGGGTCATACAGATCTGGTAAGGGGGGCTGGGGTCATACAGATCTGGTAAGGGGGGTTGGGGGCATACAGATCTGGGGGGGGCTGGGGGCATACAGATCTGATGAGGGGGCTGGAGGTATACAGATCTGGTGGGGGCTGGAGGCATATAGATCTGGTGTGGGGGCTGGGGGCATACAGATCTGGTGGGGAGCTGGGGGTGTACAGATCTGGTGGGGGGCAAGAGGCATACAGATCTGGTGGAAGGGGCTGGAGGCATACAGATCTGGTGGGGGGGCTGGAGGCATAAAGATCTGGTAGGGGCCTGGGGGCATACAGATCTGGTAAGTGGGCTGGGGGCATACAGGATCTGGTGGGGGGGCTGGGGGCATACAGATCTGATGAGGGGGGCTGGGGTTATACAGATCTGGTTGGGGGGCTGGGGGCATACAGATCTGATGAGGGGGCTGGAGGTATACAGATCTGGTGGGGGCTGGAGGCATATAAATCTGGTGGGGGGGCTGGGGGCATACAGATCTGGTGGGGAGCTGGGGGTGTACAGATCTGGTGGGGGGCAAGAGGCATACAGATCTGGTGGAAGGGGCTGGAGGCATACAGATCTGGTGGGGGGCTGGGGGCATTATGACAAACTCCTTCTGGCCAAATCTGATTGATATACCGTGATTTACGTGACTGTTGTATACCCAGCACACATGCATTCTATACTTAGACTTCAGCAGCAGATGTATTTGTCCGGAGACTGTTTAACCCCTCTAACCCGAATTCATGTATATGAACATAGCACTTTAGTTATGGATCGGGTGTCAACTTGGTAACCTGACATTGACAAGTGAGGGGCATTCAACATCCTCCCGATGGAAATGAGTTCGCTGCATACAAAATAGAAATACACTTTTTTCGCATATGGGCACAGAGACATGCGCTAAATACGGGCTTATAGCATATGTTCACATTGAGAGATATTTATCCAGCCCCAATATCAGCGCTGCTCTGTCTCCACAGCAATCGCGGGTATTCACTATTGAATACAGCCACACTGATACAAAGTAACAAACACACTGCTGTAATAAGTGCCTTTAAAGCCAAGATAATTGCACCTTGCACAGTGTCTTATATCTCCTCATTTGTGTACCATGAACTGTAAAACTTCGTTTTTTATGTGGTTTTAATAACTGTATTGTTATTCTGTGGTTTTTGTACTAATAAAAGCAATTTTTGTATATCAAATATGCGCAATTACTCCCCTTTCTTTAGACATATGTGTATGATGGAGTTAGCATAAGACTTTGTAAAAATGAAAATCTGGATTTATTTATGTTTAGGCATACAGATCTGGTGGGAGGCTGGGGACATACAGATCTGGAGAGGGGGCTGGGGCATACAGATCTGGTGGGGTGTCTGGGGCATACAGATCTGGTGGGGTGTCTGGGGCATACAGATCTGGTGGGGTGTCTGGGGCATACAGATCTAATGTGGGGGGCTGGGGGTATACAGATCTGATGAGGGGGCTGGAGGTATACAGATCTGATGAGGGGGCTGGAGGTATACAGATCTGGTGGGGGGCTGGGGGTATACAGATCTGGTGGGGGGGCTGGAGGCCTACAGATCTGATGAGGGGGCTGGGGGTATACAGATCTGGTGGGGGGCTGGGGGTATACAGATCTGGTGGGGGGCTGGGAGCATACAGATCTGGTGGGAGGCTGGGGACATACAGATCTGGAGAGGGGGCTGGGGCATACAGATCTGGTGGGGTGTCTGGGGCATACAGATCTGGTGGGGTGTCTGGGGCATACAGATCTAACGTAGGGAGCTGGGGGTATACAGATCTGATGAGGGGGCTGGAGGTATACAGATCTGATGAGGGGGCTGGAGGTATACAGATCTGGTGGGGGGCTGGGGGTATACAGATCTGGTGGGGGGCTGGAGGCCTACAGATCTGATGAGGGGGCTGGGGGTATACAGATCTGGTGGGGGGCTGGGGGTATACAGATCTGGTGGGGGGCTGGGAGCATACAGATCTGGTGGGGGGCATGGAGCATACAGATCTGGTGGGTGGGGAAATTGGGGGCATACAGATCTGGTTGGGGGGCTGGGGGCATACAGATCTGGTGGGGGGGGCTGGGGGCATAGAGATCTGGTAGGGGAGCAGGGGGCATACAGATCTGATGAGGGGGGCTGGAAGTATACAGATCTGGTGAGGGGGTTGAGGGTATACAGATCTGGTTGGGGGCCTGGGGGCATACAAATCTGGTTGGGGGCTTGGGGGCATACAGATCTGGTGGAAGGGCTGGGGGCATACAGATCTGGTGGGGGGCCTGGGGGCATACAGATCTGGTGGGGGGGCTGGGGGCATACAGATCTGGTGGGGGGGCTGGGGGTATTCAGATCTGATGAGGGGGGGGCTGGAGGTATACAGATCTGGTGGGGAGCTGGGGTCATACAGATCTGGTAAGGGGGGCTCGGGTCATACGGATCTGATAAGGGGGGCTGGGGTCATACAGATCTGGTAAGGGGGGCTGGGGCATACAGATCTG